>NC_037669.1:92825244-92893509 GCF_003255815.1 Theropithecus gelada
AAAAAAAAAAAAAAAAAAAAAAAAAAAAAAAAAGACAGTAGGTTTTCTAACCCTAACCACTATGGCGCTCTTGGCCTCTGTATGCTTTTTACACAGTGGGAGCTTGGGCTCCTTCTAACTGTGAGTGGAGAACTCTAGTCCTGGCGTGGTTAGCTAATATAATAAAATAGTTCCGGCTGGCCCTGACCTACTGATTCATCAGATTTATTCACATCACTGGTACTCTATCTCAAAATAATGTTTAGATACTTCTAAGACACAGATAATTGAAAGATATGATATTTCAATTTTATTTCTCAGTAGTAGTGGTTTCCTTTTAGTACCGGGTTAAGTGCAGGAGCCTTCTTTGTGTGTTGCAAGGCAAAGTCCATTAGAACAGTACCTTGGACAGCCTGTGGCAGGCTAACCTCAGAGACTTGCTTCTTTGCTCTCTAGTCATTTTTTTGTGTTCACATGGAGCTTGCTTCAGACCTCTTGTTGATTCTTGTGACCAGCTGCACTTGCCAAGGACAGGATGTGAGAGCTGTAGCTGCCCTTGTTCCTGTCTGTCTTTCTCAAGGCCTCATAGACGCCTGAAGGCTATGGCTGACAATGACGTTGTAAAGGAGGAGTTTGATATAAGATGATATCTGATGACCCTTTTAGCTCTGAAATGCTGACAGTCGTGAAAAGAGTCCATCTTATTATTTTCTCTGGAAAGAATTCTGTTTTTCAGATTCATTGTCTTTCTAACATTTATAGATGTTTTCAGTGCTATGCTGAAGGGAGGATGAGAAGTCAGGAGGGAACTCTCTGTTCAGTTCAGTTGCTAATGATCTCAAGCTCTTCCCTGATTATCAGTAAGAAAGATGAATATTGGCCAGGTGCAGTGCTCGTGCCTGTAATTCCAACACTGGGAGGCTGAGGCGAGAGAATCATTTGAGGCCAGGAGTTCAGGACCATCCTGGGCAATATAGTAAGACCCACCCTGTCTGTACAAAAAAAAAAGAAAGAAAGATGAACATCACAGAGAGTTTCTTGCTGAGTGCTGTGTTGATGCTTCAGGTATAACATTAGGAAGTGGTCCAGTTATGTTTCCATTTAACAAAAGGGGATAGGGACTTAGAGATTTGCCTGGTCCACATAACTAATAATCAGGGAAACTGGGGTTCAAATTCAAATCCAAGCCATAGGGACTCTGGTGCTTGCACCTGTGTTACTGTCACCTGGTCTCACTCTGGCTCAGTATGTTTGTATTGGTGTTTAAACTGCTAAATTGTGTTGTACAAGATAAAATACTTATAGCTGTGTCCCATAAGTGATGAATTTGGAGTGCTCTGAGAACTCAGCTCTTGGGTTTTTTTTTTCTCTAAGTTAATTGACCTCTTTCTCTTTTCTTCTTTAAAAAAATTTTTTTTGAGACATGGTCCCACTCTGTCACCCAGGCTGGAATGTAGTAGCACAATCACAGCTCACCTCAGCCTCAACCTCCTAGGCTCAAGTGATTCTCCCACCTCAGCCTCCTAAGAAGCCACGACCACAGGCGTGCGCCATCACACTTGGCTGTTTTTCATTTTTTGTAGAGATGGGGTCTCATTATGTTGCCCTCCTTTGGTTTCACTCTCTGATGGTACTACGGTTTCCTCTTTTGTAGTCACCCTGTTTTTCTTTTAAGAGGGAAGACCTGGCTGGGCGTGGTGGCTCACGGCTGTAATCCCAGCACTTTGGGAGGCCAAAGTGGGTGGATCACGAGGTCAGGAGATCGAGACCATCCTGGCCAACATGGTGAATCCCGTCTCTACTAAAAATACAAAAATTAGCTGGGTGTGGTGGCATACACCTGTAATCCCCGCCACTCGGGAGGCGTAGGCAGGAGAATCGCTTGAACCCGGGAGGCGGAGATTGCAGTGAGCTGAGATCACTCCACTGCAGTCTAGCCTGGCAAAAGAGTGAGACTCCATGTCCAAAAAAAAAAAAAAAAAAAAAGAAGGAGGAAAGACCCTTCTGTATTATCCCATTCTTTTTCTTTTTTTTCTTCTTTGAGACAGGGTCTTGCTTCCGTTGCTCAGGCTGGAGTGCAGTGGTGCAATCACTGCTAATTGCAATCTCGACTTCATGAGCTCAAGTGATTCTCCTACCTCAGCCCTCTGAGTAGCTGGGACTATAGGTGTGCACCACTAATTTTTTGTATTTTTAATGGAGCTGGGGTTTTGCCATGTTGCCCAGGCTGGTCTCAAACTCCTGAGCTCCAGTGATCCGCTTGCCTCGGCTTCCCAAAGTGTTGGGATTACAGGCGTGAGCCACCACACCCAGTCTTGTACTGTCTCATTCTTAGTGCTGTGTACTTATTTTCCCAAACCAGTATCTTTGTCATGTGATCTTAAAGTTTTTTTTATTTTTTTTCTTAAAACCTGATTGACTTGAGAACATTTTTCCAAGGCTGGGTGAAGTCTCTCAACCTCCAAAGACTAATAAAAGGTTGTATAAGAGAATCCATAGATTCTGGGACTTGGCCAGAAAACCAGAGATTATGGACCCAGGGACACAAGCCTCACCATTGTCTTCAACCTCAGAAGCTTTTGTGTCCAGAGCAGCAGAGCAGTGCCCCCTTCTTCCAGAGCCTGGGATTGCCTACAGAAAATAAAGTATGGATATTGACTGCTTCTAAGTAGTTTTGCTCGACATTCGGTTTCCATACAGAAAATAAAGTATGGATATAGACTTCTTCTAGTAGTTTTGCTCGACATTCAGTTTCCATTTAATTGCTTAACCTTTTATTGTTCCTGGGATGAAAGGCTTGTACAGCCAAACCCAAAGGACTGCTGCACTTAATTTCCCTATTCAGATCTAACAGCCACCTGAGCTGCAGAAATACTTTTTGCACACCACTGGCTCACCACCACTGAGTCACCCCAGGGAAAGTACAGAGCAGCACTAGAGGGGGTGGTGGTCAATGACAGCTTGGGAATGTGTCGGTCTCCATCAGGCAGAAGAATCCGGAAGTGAGAGAGGGCATCTGTATATGAGGAGTCAGGCTCACCCCAAACAGCACTGAGGATGTGTGACTTTCTTCTCTGAGCTGCCGTTGAGGCTGCAGGTTTCAGTGACTGAGAGCCAAGGATACTACTTCAAATGAACCCGGTGCTGAGCCTTGCAGGTGAGCTAGAGTTAGCTGTTCTTCCTGCCTGGCCCCTGGGTACAGTGACTGTTCTTTCCTCTGGGAATATCTGATGAAATGTGTAGCAAGTAGGCGTTATGGCAAGAGGTGTCTGTTTGTAACTCTTGGAGGTTAGACCACTGGGCCCAAGATATGTCCCAGCAGCAGCCCAGCAAGACAGAGGGTGCTGTTACTCTGGACCTGCCCTGGTAAGTGGTGGGTGCACCATGGGGTAAAGAAGAGCACCCAGGGCCGGGCGTGGTGGCTCACACCTGTAATCCCAGCACTTTGGGAGGCCGAGGCGGGTGGATCACGAGGTCAGGAGATTGAGACCATCCTGATCAACAAGGTGAAACCCCGTCTCTACTAAAAATACAAAAATTAGCCGGGCGTGGTGGCGGGCGCCTGTAGTCCCAGTTACTCAGGAGACTGAGGCAGGAGAATGGTGCGAACCCAGGAGGCGGAGCTTGCAGTGAGCCGAGATTGCGCCACTGTGCTCCAGCCTGGGCGACATAGCGAGACTCCATCTCAAAAAAAAAAAAAAAGGAAGAGCACCCATATGCCATGTTAGTTGGACTGCCCTACGTGCAGGTCAGAAAGTGATGTGAGTCATTGAGTCATTTGATTCAACAAGCTGCTGCGCATGGTGAGAGAAGGTGGATTTTAATTTGGAGAGGAAATTGGAATCACATTGTGTTGTTTTTGTTTCGAGACGGGGTCTCACTCTGTTGCCCAGGCTGGTGCAATTTCGGCTCACTGCAACCTCTGCCTCCCAGGTTCAAGTGATTCTCTTGCCTCAGCCTCCCGAGTAGCTGGGATTACAGGTGTGAGCCACCACGTCTGGCTATTTTTTGTATTTTTTGTAGAGATGGGGTTTCACCATGTTGACCAGACTGGTATCAAACTCCTGACCTCAAGTAACCTGCCCACTTCAGCCTCCCAAAGTGCTGGGATTATAGGCATGAGCCACCTTGCTCAGCCTAGTCATGCATTTTTGACTTAAGATATTTTCAGTTTACAACAGTGTTATCAGGACATAACCCCATCGTAAGTCAAGGCATATCTGTACATGTCAAGTGCTTAGAATAGTGCCTGGCACATATTACATATCATGTAAGAGTATTTCATTGTTATTATTCACTGTCTTCCTAGTCTTCTACCTTCACAGCCAGAAAGCACAAGCAGACTCCAAAACATGTATAGTCTAAATATAGAACAAAAACTGACCATACTCTGTGATTACTATGCAAATGCTGTAGCCACAGCCTACATTTTTTTTGAGACAGGGTCTCTCTCTGCCCAGGCTAGAGTGCACTGGCATGGCACGATCTCAGCTCACTGCAGCCTCCACCTTCCGGGTTCAAGTGATTCTCCTGCCTCAGCCGCCCGAGTAGCTAGGATTACAGGTGTGTACCACTGCATCTGGCCAATTTTTATATTTTTAGTAAAGACGGGCTTTCACCATGTTGGCCAGGCTGGTCTTGAACTCCTGACCTCATGTGACCCACCCACCTCGGCCTCCCAAAGTGCTGGGATTACAGGCGTGAGCCACTGTGCCTGGCCTATATTAATTTTTTTTAAGTGGAAGCAAGTTTATTAGAAAAGTAAAGGAATAAAGAATGGCTACTTCATAGGCAGAGCAGCCCTAAATGAATTCTGATCACATTCTCTTGCAGTTGTTTCTCTCTTCCTACTTAGAGCATCTTGGAGGCAGACCGTAGTGTTATCTTTTATATCCCCAGTGCCCAGCATATAATACATACTTAATACATGGTTTTTGAGTGTAGGTAAAGATGGAAAAGCCAGAGAAAAGTAAAAATTGATTTTCATGAAGGTAAGGAGATTGTGTAATTGTTTTCTGTAATTAACATAATAAATGTATTTAAATTATTTAAAACATGGTATTGTCAAAAGACTTGAAGAGGCGTTTCACAAAAGAGGCTATATCCAAGTGGCCAGTAGTAAACTACAGCATTTGCATAGTAATCACAGAGTATGGTCAGTTTTTGTTCTATATTTAGACTATACCTGTTTTGGAATATAGTCTGAAATAATTTTTTAAATTGTTTCTTATCAGGAAAATGTACATTAAAACCATGCTGAGATACCACTGTCTCTTCCTCTAAATGGTTAACATTAATTGGACTGACAATATCAAGAGGTGACAAGGATTTGAAGAAACTGAAACTCCTATTACACTGGTGATAGTGGGAACATAAATTTGTACAACTGCTATGGAAAACTGTTTGGTGTCATCTACTAAGCTAAACATGCATATAACTCCATACCCAGCCATTTCATCCTAGGAATATACCCAACAGAAATAAGTGCTTATGGGACCACCAAAACCCAATAAAGGATAATAGCTTTAGTCTTTTTTCTTTCTTTTTTTTTTTTTTTGAGACGGAGTCTCGCTCTGTTGCCCAGGCTGGAGTGCAGTGGCGCGATCTCGGCTTACTGCAAGCTCCGCCTCCCGGGTTCACGCCATTCTCCTGCCTCAGCCTCCCGAGTAGCTGGGACTACAGGCGCCCGCCACCTCGCCCAGCTAATTTTTTGCATTTTTAGTAGAGACGGGGTTTCACTGTGTTAGCCAGGATGGTCTCGATCTCCTGACCTCGTGATCTGCCTGCCTCGGCCTTCCAAAGTGCTGGGATTACAGGCGTGAGCCACCGCGCCCGGCTCTTTTTTTTTAATTAAAAAAATTATCCAGCCCAAAATGTTTTTTTTTTTTTTTTTTTGTGAGACAGGGTCTCACTCTGTCACCTAGGCTGGAATGCAGTGGCATGATCATGGCTCACTGCAGCCTCAGCCTCCCGGCTCAAGCAATCCTCCCACTTAAGCCTCCCGAGTAGCTGGGACTACAGGTGTGCACCACTATGCTTGGCTAACTTTTGTATTTTTTTTTTTTTCTGAGACGGAATTTTGCTCTGTCGCCCAGGCTTGAGTGCAGTGGCGCGATCTTGGCTCACTGAACACTCCACTTCCCAGGTTCACGCCATTCTCCTGCCTCAGCCTCCGGAGTGGCTGAGACTACAGGCGCCCGCCACCACGCCTGGCTAATTTTTTGTCTTTTTAGTAGAGACAGGGTTTCACCGTGTTGGCCAGGATGGTCTTGATCTCCTGACCTTGTGATCCGCCCACCTCGGCCTCCCAAAGTGCTGGGATTACAGGCGTGAGCCACTGCACCCGGCCATATTTTTTTTTTTTTGTAGGGATGGGGTTTCACCATGTTGCCCAGGCTGGTCTCAAACTCCTGGGCTCAAGAAATCCTTCTGCCTTGGCCTCCCAAAGTGCTGGGATTACAGGCATGAGCCACCCGGCCTGGCCAACTTTATTCTTTTTTTTTTTTTTGAGATGGAGTTTTGCTCTTGTTGCCCAGGCTAGAGTGCAATGGTGCCATCTCAGCTCACCGCAACCTCCGCCTCCCGGGTTCAAGTGATTCTCCTGCCTCAGCCTCCTGAGTAGCTGGGATTACAGGCATGCGCCAACACACCGGGCTAATTTTGTATTTTTAGTAGAGACAGGGTTTCTCCCTGTTGGTCAGGCTGGTCTCAAACTCCCAATCTCAGGTGATCCACCCGCCTCGGCCTCCCAAAGTGCTGGTATTACAGGTGTGAGCCACTGCGCCTGGCCCAACTTTACTCTTAATAGCTCAAACCAGAAACAGCCAAATGTTCCTCAACCAGTGGAATAGACAAATGCACTATACTTTATTCATTAGTGGAACAGTATGTATCCAAAAAGGAATGATCTGCTGTATGCACCAGTGTGGAGGAATCTAGCAGATAGAATTTGAGTGAAAGCAGTCAGTCACAAAAGAGTATATAAGTAGAATGGATGATTTCATTTATATGACATTCAAAAATAGGTAAAACTAATTTATGGTGATAGAGATTCTAATAGTTACCTTTGGTGGTTGGGGCAGTGTGCTGTTGACTGGGAGTGGGAACAAGGCTGCCTTCTGAGACTCCGGAAATGTTCTGTAGCTTGATCTAGATGGTAGTTACACAGATACACACATGTAAAAACTTACTGCACTTTATACTTAAGATCTGTACATTGTACTATATAGAAGTTATTTTTAAATTTTAAGAAAGTGAGATGTGAAACAAAATGTACATCTATTTGCCAACTTTTTCTTTTTTCTTTTTTTTCACTTGAGATGGGGTCTCACCGTGTTACGTAGGCTAGAGTGTAGTGGCATGACCTCAGCTCACTGCAGCCTCCACCTCCCAGGGTCAAATGATCCTCCTGCCTCAGCCAGTAGCTGGGACCACAGGTGCACACCACCACGCCCCGCTAATTTTTTGTGTTTTTGGTAGAGATGGGATTTCACTGTGTTGCTCAGTCTGATCTCAAACTCCTGAGCTCCAATGATCCGCCTACTTGGCCTCTCCCAGAGTGTTGGGATGACAGGCTTGAGCCATTGCACCCGGCTCATTTGCCAACTTTTTTGATGCAAGGTCAGGGCTTTTCCTTTGCATATATTGGGTCCATTAACTTAGTTTCCTCATGATCCTAGTATAAACCACATCCTTAGTAAATTACACAGAATTTTCATGGTCTGTCCCTTCAAGTGGAACAGTTGCTTAGCTATCCGAATTGGAATCCTGGATTTTTAAAGGTACCCCCAATTTTGTTTTTTATTGTTCCCTTATGTCTGATTTGGCAAGGTGATTTTTTTGTTTGTGTTTAGCATCTTGCCTTTATTAAGTCTCTGAAAACTTTTTTCTTTCAGAGACAGGGGTCTTATGTTGCCCAGGCTGGAGTGCAGTGGTGTAATCATGGCTCACAGCAGCCTCTACCGCTAGGCTTAAACAGTCCTCCCCCCTCAGCCTCCTGAGTAGCTGGGACCACAGGCTCATACTGCCATGCCTGGCTAATTTTTTTAATTTTCTGTAGAGAGGAGGTCTCACTATGTTGTCTAGGCTGGTCTCAAACTTCTGGGCTCAAGCAACCCTCCAGCCTGGGCCTCCCAAAGTGCTGCGGTTACAGGCATAACCCACTGCGCCCAGCCTGAAAAGATATATATAGTGTTATATATTATAACAGGTTGGTGTTAATGTTGGTGTTTCCTTTCAGTAAAAGTTACTCATTAAATGTATAAACTAGCCAGGCATGGTTGCTCACGCCTGTAATCGCAGCACTTTGGGAGGCTGAGGTGGGTGGATCATCTGAGGTCAGGAGTTCAAGACCAGCCTGGCCAACATGATGAAACCCCGTCTCCACTGAAAATACAAAAATTAGCTGGGTGTAGTGGCGGGCACCTATCTATCTATTTGTGTGTGTGTATGTGTGTGTGTGTGTGTGTGTGTGTATATATGTTTATATATATTAATGTTATATATAATGTTATAACTAAGTATACTTATACATACTTAGCTTATACAGCCTGAAAACATTTAACAGAACAGTCTGTTTTACCAGTTGGGCTTCTTTGTAAGGTTTATGTGACTAAAATAAGTTTGAAAAATTCACCGGGCGCAGTGGCTCAAGCCTGTAATCCCAGCACTTTGGGAGGCCGAGACGGGCAGATCACAAGGTCAGGAGATCGAGACCATCCTGGCTAACACGGTGAAACCCCATCTCTACTAAAAAATACAAAAACCTAGCCGGGTGAGGTGGCGGACGCCTGTAGTCCCAGCTACTCGGGAGGCTGAGGCAGGAGAATGGCGTAAACCCGGGAGGCGGAGCTTGCAGTGAGCTGAGATCCGGCCACTGCACTCCAGCCTGGGTAACAGAGCAAGACTCTGTCTCAAAAAAAAAAAAAAAGAAAAGAAAAATTCTAATCTAGATGACTTCTGAGTTTTGGCTTTGCAATTTTGTGATTCTAATATTTTGCACATTTGTACAGTCCTAACAGAATTTAGTTATTAACTCCAGTGGCTCCTGTGTCACTGCTGAGAGAGGACTGCCTCTCATAGTGTCTAACTCTTTTCTCCTTTTTGTTCATCCCAGCTACCCACTGCTGAAACTCCCCTTGCCAGGAACAGGACCTGTGGAATTCACCACCCCTGTAAAGGATTACTCACCCCCGCCTGTGGACTCTGACCGCAAACAAGGAGAGCCTACGGAGCAGCCTGAGTGGGTGGGTACTCGGCATGTTCCTGAGGCCAGCACAGAGCATTGGGTGGAGATTGGCTGAGGCAGGGATCTGCCAGTGAGATTGAGGTTGGTTAGCTTCTGATTTGTGAATTCATGTACTTTAACAGCTTTATCAGTGTACCATATACTTAGTTTATAAATTTTTTTTTTTTTTTTTGAGATGGAGTTTTGCTCCAGGCTGGAGTGCAGTGGCATAATCTTGGCTCACTGCAATCTCCACCTCCAGGGTTCAAGTAATTCTACTGCCTCAGCCGCCCGAGTAGCTGGAATTACAGGCACCCGCCACCATGCCCAGCTAATTTTTGTAATTTTAGTAGAGACGGGGTTTCATCTTGTTGGCCAGGCTGGTCTTGAACTCCTGACCTTAGGTGATTACACCCATCTCGGCCTCCCAAAGTACTACGATTACAGGTGTGAGCCACTGCGCCTGGCTAGTTTATACATTTATTGAGTAACTTTTTTTGAAAGGAAACACCAAATGATGCCAAAGCATAACTATTATAGTAAAACAGAGATCTGTGTTTGTTCTAGCTGTGGCCAGCCGGGTCTGGGTTCATACCCTGAGTTGCTCACACATGCTGCATGGGTGTGCGGCAGTATCCTGGCAGACACACAGGCTGTATCCTTCTTGTCCCTGGGCAGTCAGAACGATTGCACATCCCTGAGAGTGGTCTGACATAGAGTTCCAGCGCTGTCTAGTATTTGTATCGTGCACCTAATTTTTTCAGATCTGTCAGGTCCTGTTTTATCCTCACAATCCAAAAAGTACAGATTCTAAATCTCTTTTCCAGGTAAGGAAGCTGGGGCTCAGAATGATTAAGTGCCTCAGTTACTTATTTATTTTTTTAATTTAAAAATTTTTTTATTTTAGTCTTGTTCTGTTGCCCAGGCTGGAGTGCAGTAGTGTGATCTCAGCTCACTGCAACCTCTGCCTCCTGGGTTCAAGTGATTCTCCTGCCTCAGCCTCCCGAATAGCTGGGACTATAGGTGTGCGCCACCACGCCCAACTAATTTTGTATTTTTATTAGAGATGGGGTTTCACCATGTTGGCCAGGCTGGTCTCGAATTCCTGCCCTCAGGTGGTCTACCCGCCTCACCCTCCCAAAGTGCTGAGATTACAGGCATGAGCCACTGCGCCCGGCCAGTTATTTAGTTTGGAACTCTAGGTCTCCTGACCCCAGCCCTCTGTTCCTTCTGGACTGTACTGTTTTCAGTTGACTGTCTCTGAGCCGAGCACTGATATAAATGAGAAAAAAGGTCTTCAGATGAGGGACTCAGTCAAGGGACCTCACTCACCATCACACCGCACTCATTATTTGGAGCTCATTGAAGCTTGACTAGCTCATCTCTGTACCTTTTGCCTGTCAGGTATGGACAAAGTGCCCTTTCTTCCTGTGTTGTTCTGTGGTCCCCGGATTGGTGCTGTACTTGCTGAATCTGTTGTTGAGGAAAACCAAAGCTCAGTGAACAGAGCTCCCCTCCCGCTTCTCTCTGACAGTCATAGCATATTCCCATTTCCTTTTTGGTTAACGTAGTAGTCAGGTAACTTGTTATGAACTTGACTCTGTGGCTGAAATAGAGGCATATCTAGTAAGATCGGTCTGTGGCACAACTATACATGGTATCAGTGTGGAGTGCACAACCCTGGCTTCATGGGGCTCTGCCTATGAAGGTCAAAGGGTGCATGGTCTGATGCTGGCTGAAACTAGTTTTGTGGTGAAACCAGTTTTGTGGCTTTATGGCCCTGATTGGCCATTGGCTCACTGGCTCATTATGGGACCTTCTTGGTTAAACCTTTTACCTTCATTAACCATTTTATTTTTATTGTTTTGAGATGGAGTCTCACTCTGTTGCCCAGGGTGGAGTGCAGTGGTGTGATCTCAGCTCACTGGAACCTCTGTCTCCTGGGTTGAAAGCGATTCTCCCGCCTCAGCCTCCCGAGTACCTGGGACTACAGGCATGTTGCCACCACACCTGGCTAATTTTTGTGTTTTTAGTAGGGACGGGGTTTCACCGTGTTGGCCAGGCTGGTCTCAAACTCATGACCTCAGGTGATCCGCCTGCCTCAGCCTCCCAAAGTGCTGGGATTACAGGCATGAGCCATTGTGTCCAGCCTTCATTAACCTTTTAATTCAATTTTAGCACATAAGGGAGTATTTGTGTTTCCTGACTAGAAGAGTTCATTTGGCCCATTGGTGTGGAGTAGATGTTTAATGATGAGGCTGTAAGGGGTGTGTAGTGTTTGTGAGCTCTTTGAATGATGAGATGATGACAGAAAGTGTTGGTGCAGAGTAACAGGAGGGCTCTGGAATCAGGAGGATTGTCCATTTTCTCTCTCTCTGATTGGAGCCCTTATCCCCTGCAGGATTGAAAAGGAGACTTGGGCCCAGTGCAGTCACTTGGTGTCACACAGCTCAGTGGTCAGTTATCTCACCTCCATTGACTGTCCTTGATAAAGATACAGGCCAGCGATACTGAAGTGGGTGGTAAGGACTGTTTCAGTTATGAAGAACAGAAAATTCAACCCAAATCAGAGTAAGTGAAAGGGAGTTTTTGGTTCATATAACTCAGCCAGGTGCAGGGCTGACTTAAGTACAATATAGTTTGAGCCTCAAAAGGAATCCATCTCTTGACTTTGTCCTCTCTGGGTCAGCTTCACTCTTGGTCTTCCCAACAGTGGCCCTAGCAGATTCAGTCCTATGTTTTTGCATCATTCAATCCAATGGAAGATGAAAGGGAGCCCAGTTGGCTATGAATAAGGTTACCTGCCTGTCCCCTTCCCAAGCCCTATGGCTAAAGGCAGGTATTTCATTGTTGTCGTCAGCACCTCGCTGGGAATGAGAGAGGATGGTTTCCAAAGGGACAACAGGGCTGGGTG
Organism: Theropithecus gelada; assembly: GCF_003255815.1. Taxonomy (NCBI): domain Eukaryota; kingdom Metazoa; phylum Chordata; class Mammalia; order Primates; family Cercopithecidae; genus Theropithecus; species Theropithecus gelada. The sequence continues at coordinate 92,837,364 of NC_037669.1, forward strand.
CAATGTTGCATACCTGTAATCCCAGTGCTGAGGTAGGAGGATCACTTGAGCCCAGCATTTCAAGGCTGCAGTGAGCCATGATCATACCATTGCAGTCTAGCTGGGGCAACAGAGTGAGACCTTGTCTCTAAAAAAATTTTTAAAAATAAAAAATAAAAGGGAAAATAGGAGACTCGGGCAGTAGACAGCACATTGCAGGCATCTGCTGCCTATACCAAGGAGCCAAAACTTCCCTCCCTGCTCTGCTCATTGCTCAGTTCAGCACTCGTTCGTTGCATGTGCGTGGTGTGGAATGATGTGGGGACAGATAGAGGCTCACTGCCCTTGAGGAGATCCTATACTGTTTGGGAAGAGAAGACAAATATTTTTCAAAGTTTGAAATGAATGTAGTGTATGTCAAAGAGACATAGGGGGGCAAATTGAAAGAGCTCCCAGTGGTCAGTGCTAGAGCAATTTTTTTTCTTTTTCTTTTTCTTTTTTTTTTTTTGAGACAGAGTCTTGCTCTGTCACCCAGGCTGGAGTGCAGTGGCGCGATCTCAGCTCACTGGAACCTCCGCCTCCCGGGTTCAAGTGATTCCCCTGCCTCAGCCTCCCGAGTAGCTGGAACTACAGGTACACACCACCACGCCCGGCTAATTTTTTGTGTTTTAGTAGAGACAGGGTTTCACCATGTTGGCCAGGATGGTCTCCATCACCTGACCCTGTGATCCGTCCGCCTCAGCCTCCCAAAGTGCTGGGATTACATGCGTGAGCCACCGTGCCTGGCCTAAAGCAATTTTTGCAACAAAATAAACCAGTATTGAATTATAACCCAAAATATAAAATAATTCTTTGTGAGTCCATCCTGAGTCCATATGCTTGAATAAATATAAATAAATGAATGGATGACAACAGACAAATTTCCTGGGCAAAATAATTCTAAGTAATGTATCCTAAAGTGTGGACTATGCCTGATGACTTTCTTTCAAAGAGGACAGTGTGATTGTGAGAAAAAGTAACTTTACAGTGGAGAAGCCTGATAGACACCTCCTACAGTAAGTGATTGGGGTTAAAGCAGCAGTGATAAATCACAATGATTGATTATGCCCTTGGTATGTGAGGAGGAGGACATTTTACTGCTGATCTTCCTCCCCCAAACCCATAGCCCCAGTAATAATCATGAGTAAAACATCGGACAAATCCTAGTTGAGGGACACCCTACAAAATGCCTGACCAGTACCCCTCGAGCTGTCAGTATCATCAAAAGCAAGAGAAGTCTGAGAAACTGTCACAAGCTACAAGAAGCCTCAGGAGACACTACAGCTAAACGTAACGTGGTTTCCTGGATGGGATCCTGGAAAAGAAAAAGGACATTAGGCAAAAACTTGAGAAAATCTGAATATACTTTGGACTTTGGTTAAGAATTTCACTGTGGACTTTGGTTTTCAGAATGAGGACTACAGAGATGAAATGTCCTTCTTTTTATATACCTTGGCCTTCTAAATTATTGAAAAATTCCCATACATTAAGGTTCAGTCTTTGTGCTGTAAAGTTCTTGGCGTATTCAGTTGTTTGGATTTTTTTAAAAGCCATATTCTAATATAGAGAAATCTCATTGTGATTGTGATGTGAATTTTCATTTCCCAGATGACTAATGACCTTAGTCCCTTTTTCAAGTGCTTATTGTATCTGCCTGTCTTCCTTTGTGATGTATGTGTTCAGATGTCCCCATTTTGAGTTGTTTGACTTCTTTTTGTTGAATTGTGGATTTTTCTCTCTGTTGGAGATGGCTCTCTTTTTATGTAGCCCTCCTCCTCCCCTTTTGCTGGGTGCTTCTCCACAATGAGATTGATGGCTGCACCCTACAGTTAAACCTTTATGTGTCCTCCAGAAAGGACTCCAGTCAGTTCTGCCATGTCTTTGTGCTCAGAGTTAGGCTTACCCTGTGTCGTCACTGTGACCATTGGCCTCTGTGGCCACTCTTGGGGAAGGGCGGTTCTCTCTGGGCAGAGGGATGTTTTTACCAGAGGAAGAGAGGAACAAAGCAGAAACAGTAGAGACTACGTTTTCCAGCTTTGTGACCTTGGGCAAGTTACTATCACCTTGTACCTTAGTTTCTACATCCATAAAATGGGATAATTATACCTACATTATACACTGTAATTCATATGATTAAGCGAAAGAATGCAAGGGTTTAGCACAGTGCCTGGCCCGTCGCTTGCATTCAGCAGTGTTTGTGGCTGTCGCCATTGCCATCATTGTCATTGATCAAGTCTAGCTGGTCAAACAGAGGGGAGAATGAAGATTCGTGTGTTTGGACTGCCCTGTGGTGTGCACCAGGAGTACCCTCCTTAGGCTTTATCCCTCAGCTCCGTGAAGCTCCAGGAAGCCTTCCCCAGCTCTTGCAGTGTATCCTTTGCTTCTTCTCTGTGTTCTACATGACGACCCCGTTGGAGTCATGTTTCCTTCAAGTTTATATACTCCAGTGTTTTACACAGAGTAGATGCTCAAGAAAGGTTTCTTGTTGAGTAAAGAAACAGCGTGGCTTATTTAGGAGACAGTGAGTCTGCAGTTTTTCTTGGAGCGTGGTAGGTGGAACCAACTTGAATCTCCTGGCCTGTGAAGTTTAAACTTTTAGTTCCGTAGGCATTGGGAAGCCATTCCCTTAGAGGCAATGACTCGATGACAGTGGTGATAAGGAGGCCCATCGTATTGAATTTGGAGAAACTTGTAGACTGAGATGATTGTGCATGGGACACCAACTCCAGTTTTCATAGTTTTAGGGGATAATAGAAATAATATAACGAATACATTTTCAGATACTTTGCTAGATCTAGATGGTTCCCAGGAGTTGTTTTGTTTGGTCCTCACGGTGCTCTAGTGAGGTCTGAGGTTTTATTCTCATTTCCCTCAGTAAGGGACAAGGCTTGGAGAGTATAGAGACCATCATCCAAGGGACACAGCCAGGGAGTGGTGGCACTGGGATTGGAACTCAGGCAGGTCTCCTGAGCCTGCTCTTCCCACCATAGCCCTTGCCCACCAGGTTTGGAGGGCAAGGATCAGGAGGTCTTTTCTGTAGGAAGAGCTGAGTGGCAGGAGTCCTCCACATCCTGTTCTGAGGGAGCCCACGGGTGCACCAGTGTGAAGGTAAAATACCTGCAGCTCTAGGTTGCTCTATCTAAATAGAAAGGAACGATTCTGTTTTTCAAAAACCTGAGGTCTCCAGCATTGCCTGGGTCCCCAAGACTGGCTCATTGTGAAAACTTGAGCCTCACACCAAGACCAGCTGGCAGGTCCACAGCGGTGGCTGGGCTTGTTGCATGCCAGACTTCTATGGCCAACATTGCAGTGTTTGTGGTGGCTGTGTGAGCGTGGACACAGGGTTTCCAGGAAGCTCTGGGTGGGAGCCTCATGCTCTGAACTCTGGTGGCTGGAGACTCCAGGGCCCCCAGAACCTCAGCTCCTCTCCCACGCTGCTTGTGCTAGGCCTTTCCTTCTGCATGTTGTTCTCCATGAGACTCACATTCTTCAGAGCTACCCAGCTCTGAGTTTCAGTCCTGGCTCTGTTGCCTATCAACTGTGTGACCTCGGACACTTCATTTTATCTCTCTGAGCCATGGTTTTCTTTTTTTTTTTTTTTTTTTTCATGGTTTTCTTATCTGGGTCCTTTAGCTCAGGGTCTCTCACATGACTACAATAGAACCCTCAGCCAAGGCTGCTGCCATCTCAAAGGTCAACTTGGGGAGGACCCCCGTCCAAGCCCACTTAAAGGTAGGTTCCTTACAGGCTGTTGGGCTGAGGATCTCAGTTCCTCACTGTGCGTTGGCTGAAGGCCTCTCTCAATTCCTTGCCACATAGGCCTTCCCTGAGCAGCTCGCAGTGTGGTGGCTGGTTTCATCAGAGTGGTGGCTCCCTAAAGAACGGGGCCAGGGTGGGAGAAGGAGTCATAGTCTTTTGTAACCTAATTGGAAGAGTGATTTCTTATTGCTGTGGCTGTATTTGTTTGTCAGAGGCAGATCATTAGGTCCAGCCCACTCTTAAGGGGATGGGATTACACAAGGGCATGAGCACCAGGAGGTGTGGACTGCTGGGGACTGTGTTAGAAGGCTGCCTGCCACAGCCTCTCACTGTTAAGAGTCTTTTGCCTAGGGGCATCTGGACCCCACTGGCCCTTACTTCCTCCATCACCCACTGAAGATACCAGTGTTTCTATGTCCATTTCTCTCTTGAATATTAAGTAGAGACTGTGGGAGCTCAGCACAGTGAGTGTGGGCCCTGCCCACCTCTTCCTTACCAGGTTAGTGCTCCTTCCCTGCTCAGGCCTGTGTGAGCTTCTGGTCACAGCCTGTGGTGGCCAGCTCCATCCAGGTGCCTCTGTACCTCCCAGCAGCTTTTAGTGGCTGAGTGTGGTACAGAAGACAAAGTGGACGAGGCCTTTTGTCCCCAGAGCCCTCACTAAGGCACAGCCGCATCAAGTTCACAAGGCTCAGACGGTTGCCTCTGGTTCCTTTGTGCCCAGGGTCCCAGGAGACATTAACTTGCTCTGCTTGCTCAGCATCTTGGCCCTTGCCTATGCTGTAACCTGGAGTACTGCGTCGGTGAGTGGCCCTATGACCTCCCCTTCATCCACACACATGCCCCTTGGAGTTCCTGACTGCAGCCCAGGCGTGGGGACAGCCCCTCATCCCTCAGCTGGGCTGGGCCCTGCCCCCTTCAGTCCATAGCTCGCAGTACACCACTGTCTAGGACCGTCTTTCCTTGTCTCCAGTTGTCACCACCTCCAGGGGAGTCTTTCCAGAGCACTGCTTTCATCAGGTTGCCCTTCACCTCAGAGACACTGGGCTTCGCTTTGTCAATTGATTAAAATTCTGACAGCTTAGTCAGGCTTCAGTCTAAGCCTGCTTGTCATCTTCCTCGTAATCTGTTATCCCCTGACAGGTTTCCTTGGTGCCTTCTGTGCTCTCAGCATCCCTTGCAACTCACATTCCCCCCTGCCCCTCTCCTACCTGTTCTTTTCTAACTTTATGGCTCCACTTAGCTTCTCCTGGGCCGTAATCTTGCCATGGCTGACCCAGCATGTTTTGGGGTGCTCCGCGACATGCCTGTCACTGAGGGTTGCATGTGTGAACACGCTTGTCATTTACATCCCTGTTAAGCTCTTGAAGGGTAGATGGCAGATTCTAGTGAGAAAAGTGTGTGATATTTAGTGAGGGAACCTTGGTTTGAGTCCTTGCACCACTCTGCCTGGAGTGTGAAGCTCTAGGCGGGCACGATGCCTGAGCCTCTCCTTGCTTCTCATCAGGCTGTTGTGAGGGTCGGATGAAGTGAAGTGCCTGATTGTTCATTGCGGATATTTCTGCTAATCTCTCAGACACTGTGTGTATGCGTGTGTGGTGTGTGCATACATCTTGATGCTGCAGGGTGAATGTCGTCGTTCCTCTTTCACAGTGAGGAAATTGAAATCCAGAGATGTCAAAAGTGTTTCCAAGGTCATATGTTTGGAAAGCTGTGATTTAAAATTGGGTCCTTTGATCTTCAAAACCCGCTACTCGGCTGCAAGTGACGAAACCTGGATCAGTAAGACAGGCTACATGCTTTGGGGAGTGTGGAGTCTATAGTGCGGTCAGCAGACATGTTCCATAAAGGGCTAGATAGTAAGCATTTAGGCTTTGCGGGCCAGACGGCCTCTGTTGCAGCCATAGACAATAGTAATGGTAGGGGTGTGGCTGTGCTTCAGTAAAAATTGGAGGTGGAAAAACAGGCACTAACCAGCCTGGGCAACATAGTGAGACCCCATCTCTACAGAAAATAAAGAAGTTAGCCAGGTGGGCCGGGCGCGGTGGCTCAAGCCTGTAATCCTAGCACTTTGGGAGGCCGAGACGGGCGGATCACGAGGTCAGGAGATCGAGACCATCCTGGCTAACACGGTGAAACCCCGTCTCTACTAAAAAATACAAAAAACTAGCCGGGCGTGGTGGCGGGCGCCTGTAGTTCCAGCTACTCCGGAGGCTGAGGCAGGAGAATGGCCTAAACCCGGGAGGCGGAGCTTGCAGTGAGCCGAGATCGTGCCACTGCACTCCAGCCTGGGTGATAGAGCGAGACTCCGTCTCAAAAAAAAAAAAAAAAAAAGAAGTTAGCCAGGTGTGGCACTTTGGGAGGCCAAGATGGGAGGATTGCTTGAGCCCAGGAGTTCGAGACCAGCCTGGCAACATAGTAATACCCTGTCCCTACAAAACATTTTTGAAAATTAGGCATGGTGGTGCACACCTCTAGTCTCAGCTATTTGGTGGGTGGGGGTGCTGAGGTGGGAGGATCTCTTGACCCTGGGAGATTGAGGTTGCAGTGAGCCCACGATTGGGCAACAGAGCAAGACCCTGTCTCAAAAAGAAAAACAGGCATGGGCCCTGATTTGGCCTACAGGCCATAGTTTGCCTACACCTGGTCCCACATACGCTTTGCCCATAGTAGATGTGTTATTGAGCAAAAGAGGCTCGCTGCCCAATGTGCTAGAAGCCAATACTTATGACACTGAGATTTGGGGAAAAGAAAGCTTTATATTGAAGGTTGACTCCCTAGGAGACAGGAGTCCAGCTCACATCTGTCTCCCTGTGCTGGCTTTAAGGCAGTAATTTTATTAGAAAAGGTTTAGAGGGTGGATACTAGGATTAGCAGCTGATTGGTGGAAGGAAGGGGGATTTCTGGAAAGTCCTTGAGCATGCCCAGTTATCTCTTGATGCCACCTCATGCGTCTCATGTGCAAATTCCAGGGGAGTCAGTATGAAACATGCAGTGGAAATTCAGGCTGTGATGGCGGCAGGGTCATTCTGCACAACTCCAGTCGGCCATCTTGGTTCCAGCTTATTTCAGCCAGTTCTTTTATCTCATAAGCGGAGGGAGTTTCTGGGTTTCAGCAAATTGTTTCTTTTCTTATCTGCCATCCTGCAAACTCAAGAACTTGTGTTAGTCATTGGTTTCTTTAACTCTGTGGGGCATGGTTTCCAATGCTCATTAAATCCCTTGAATTGGACCGTGTTCCTTCCTCCTGTGCTCAGCTGCCCTTTCTGCCCTCCCTCATTTCTTCTGCAGTATGTGGGTGCCCCGGTGGCTTACGTCCAGCAGATATTTGTGAAATCCTCAGTGTTTCCCTGGCACAAGAACCTCCTGGCAGTAGATGTATTTCGTTCACCTTTGTCCCGGGCTTTCCAACTGGTGGAGGAGATCCGGAACCACGTGCTGAGAGACAGGTACCCCCTCAGGGACCCTTGCCTCCCTGAATCCCATGCTGTACTGAAGGGAGAGTTACAGTCCTCAGTGTAACTCCAGTGAGCCAGTCAGCTCTGCAGAGATAGAACAAGCAAGAAGGATGGAGGGTGAGCCAGCCTTGAATTTCTCAGCATCCTTGAGGGTCCACAGTGGCTGCATTCCCCTTAGACCTATGCAAATGGCACACACATAGCCCTGAGTCTCATCCTTACATCTCAGATGGAGTCAGTGTCCACTGAGCTGACTCATGACCTGCGTGGCTTCCTGCCTGTGGGTTATGGTGTGAATGTAATGGTGGTGTCTCTGCCGACGAGAAGCAAGCTCTACCGGGGGGTACCTTCTGAAGCCCCAGCCCAGGTTGTGCTCCCCTGCCTGTCAGTGGGTCCCTGGGTTATGCTGGCTCGGCATACAATGTGTGTAATTGGCAAGCTGCATCACTGCCAGGTTTTAGTTAGCTAGTGGCGTTGACAGATATTTTGGTGAACTAAATGAAGCCCCAGATTTACCCCCATCCCTCCTCATCCACTGAACTGGCCAGGGTGTTTTAGTGGGCGGGATTGTGCATGCTCTCATAGTACACTTGCCTGTCCTCAGAGCTGATGGGCTTTTGGGCCTCAGATGCACTTGAAGTCAGACAGCCACATGGTTAGGTTATTGGCCACCTGGAAGTACTTTCCCCTGCTGCCCTAGTGGTCAGGCTCTTTGGCATTACCAGAGAGCAAATATGGGGTATTGAAGAACAGACAGAGGACGTCCCCTAAGTACCGCAGATCTGCCCTGTGGTGGCAGACACAGCAGGTTCCTTGTCCTGTCTCCTGTGCAGCTCTGGGACCAGGAGCTTGGAGGAGTTGTGTCTGCAAGTGACCGACCTGCTGCCAGGCCTCAGGAAGCTCAGGGACCTACTCCCTGAGCATGGATGCCTGCTGCTGTCCCCTGGGAATTTCTGGCAGAATGACCGGGAGCGCTTCCATGCTGATCCTGACATCATTGGGACCATCCACCAGCATGAGCCTAAAACCCTGCAGACTTCAGCCACACTCAAAGGTAGCCGCAGTACAAGTTCCCTTCAGACCTGCAAGGGTGCCCATTGGTCACTGTCTTTTTGATGTGTACTTAGGCAGATAAGGGTTTACCCTTTGTTCCCAGGGTGGGGGTGAAAAAGGGGTCCTTGGTGGCTCTGCGGTAGCTGTCATTTCTTTGTCAGTACCTGCTGGTTTCTACTTGCAGACTTGTTGTTTGGTGTTCCCGGGAAGTACAGCGGGGTGAGCCTCTACACCAGGAAGAGGATGGTCTCCTACACCATCACCCTGGTCTTCCAGCGCTACCATGCCAAGTAAGATTGATAGCACCCTGGGCTCTTGACTGGTCTGCTGGGTGACATGAGGCTTTGAGTAGTCCCTCTTCTGGTTAGAGTGTTCTGAATGCCCCGCTGGAAACTTGGAGAGTTTCCAGGCCTCCTGTTGAAATGTTTACATCCCTTACACTAGATGATACTGTCTACCACATTTTAATGGGGATGACCTGACAGCTGGTTAAGCATAGGGGACTAAGGCAGGGCTGGCAGTCTCAGTGTCCTGGTGCCTCCTCTGGTCTCTCTTGAGCCTAGGGCAGGCATCCCCAGCTGGTTGCTAGTGAGCCCTGTATGGCCTGAGTCCTTCCCAGTGGGGCACTGCAGGCACCTCCCCAACTGGCAACGGCACTCGAGGTGCTTCTGATCGCCTCTCCTGGGCCTTTGGTAATCAAGAGTGTTGGAGGCCAGGCGTGGGGGCACACGCCTGTAATCCCAGATGCTGGGAGGCTGAGACAGGCGGATCACAAGGTCAGGAGATCGAGACCATCCTGGCGAACACGGTGAAACTCCATCTCTACTAAAAATACAAAAAACTGGCCGGGCGCGGTGGCTCAAGCCTGTAATCCCAGCACTTTGGGAGGCCGAGACGGGTGGATCACGAGGTCAGGAGATCGAGACCATCCTGGCTAACATGGTGAAACCCCGTCTCTACTAAGAAATACAAAAAACTAGCCGGGCGAGGTGGCGGGCGCTTGTAGTCCCAGCTACTCCGGAGGCTGAGGCAGGAGAATGGCGTGAACCCGGGAGGCAGAGCTTGCAGTGAGCCCTGATCTCGCCACTGTACTCCAGCCTGGGCAACAAAGCGAGACTCCGTCTCAAAAAATAAAATAGGAAAATAAATAAAAAGTGAGTGTAGAGTAGGTCCGGAAAGGGAAGCTGAGAAAGGAGCAGGAGGGGCTCCTGAGAAAACTTTGCCCCTCTGTGATTTTCCCAACGCCCTTGGAGACTACAGAGGAGCTCAGGCACCAGAGAGAAGTTCCCTTCCAACACAGGGGCAGGAGGGAGGTCCTAATGGACCCTCTGTCCAAGGATTGTCTTTGTCCCCGGAACCAAGAGCAACACTTCCATCTACCCCCACCCTGCTCCTTGACCAGGTTCCTGGGCAGCCTGCGTGCCCGCCTGATGCTTCTGCACCCCAGCCCCAACTGCAGCCTTCGGGCGGAGAGCCTGGTCCACGTGCACTTCAAGGAGGAGATTGGTGTCGCTGAGCTCATCCCCCTTGTGACCACCTACATCATCTTGTTTGCCTACATCTACTTCTCCACGCGTAGGTTCATGGCAGGGAGACCGGGAGCTTTCTCCAAGCTAAACGGGCATTTCCATGTCACCTGCTTCCCTGCCTCTGGAGGTGGCTTGGGGTAGAGAGATAGAACACACCTGGTGGTCGTCAGAGCTAGGGCTTTATCCCCCAGCAGGGTCTTAGGAGCTTGGGTGGGTCCGGGGCTCTTCTCACTTTCAGCCCCTTCCTGGGTTAGGGTTCCTAAAAGGTGTACTATGTCCATGACACTGGGAAGTACTTGTGCCTATCCCTTTCCTTTGGTGAAACCAGGGGCTTTCCCCTCCTCAACTGTCAGGGCAACCTACTCCCGAGAGCCCCTGTGGGCCGGGGGCTGTGGGAGGGGCTGCCCTGATGTGCCCTCTCTGTCCTCCAGGGAAGATCGACATGGTCAAGTCCAAGTGGGGGCTGGCCCTGGCCGCCGTGGTCACAGTGCTCAGCTCGCTGCTCATGTCTGTGGGACTCTGCACACTCTTCGGCCTGACGCCCACCCTCAATGGCGGGTAGGTCCCCAGCAGGCTCCACTGGGCCACAGGGTGGGCTCAGGCCAGAGAGCCTTGCACTTCTGGGTACTTGGCCTTCCCTGGACTGGGTGTTTGCTGTGACCTCACGTCTTCACATGGTCGTTTTTGACATTTAAGAGGTACATCTTCTTCCTCTTCTTTGTCTGGCTTGTATTCATACTAGTGTTTGTATATAGCATATCTAGCTATAGTGAGTGTCCATATGTACAGAAGTGTGTATTTGTGGGCTGAGTGTGTATATATAGGGTGTGTGTTGGTATGTGTGTTTGTGTATACATGAGTATGTATTGCATGTGTGTGGTCGGATTTGTGCATCTGTGTTTATATATTCTATACACACACCGCACACACACTGCAGCTTGATGGCTTAAGCCACTGGAGGTGTGAGATAGAGAACATTTCTTTTTTTTCATAATTAGAACATTTAAATGCCTAATGAAATAGGTCATTTTAGAGGAAGCTCTTTGGAAGATATGAGCACACTGTAATTTGTTGCCTTTTCCACCGATGTTTACTTTCCCCTTGCCGCTCCTCTCTGAACCGTAGTCTGGAAGCCCTTCCCTTGGCTTGTCCTCAGGCTTTGATCTTGGCTCTGGATAGGCCCACCTGCCTGTCTGTTAATGGTTATTAATGGATTATGGATTGGCCTGTCCCCCACCTTGGACCATCAGGCTGGTCGTATGAAAAGCGATGTCGTGTTTTGTTTCTGGTAGTTTCCTTGCTCTTAGATACCTGCTCCCTTTCCTGAGCCTGATGGTGTTAAACACCGCCCTCCCATACCGTCTGCCGTACCCTCTACAGGGGCCCTCCCTTCCTTCGGCTCCAAAGCAGAGGTCCCGCAAGTTATAACTCAGCTGGCGTTCCTCGCACATAGACTTTCGTAGGTTCTGCTGCGGGGAGTGTGGGACGGTGGGCTCAGATAGCTGGTAGAGCTTTCTGTAGGAACAGTTGTTCTCCGCACACAGCTTCTCAACAAAGGTGAGTGGGCCTTCAGGGTGGTTTCATCTCCTTGCATATTTAGCTGTGATGGGTCCACCCAGAGTTACTGGCGTGGGTTTTGGCAGCAGTCATTGTCTTTAGCCAGCCAGTCCTCCTGGGAAGGGCGGGGAGAAGTGTGGTCTAGCAGTGGCGCTGCACAGCTCTCCCTGAGGGGCCTCTCCCAGCCCCCCTGAGCCAGATGGCTAGAGACAGGACAGCTGCTGGCCCCTCCGCAAGGCTCTGGAGCCTGCCTGAAAGCTGAGCACTGTGTAGATGCAGGCCTTGTTGGGTGAGGTGGACAGGGGAGGGTTTCTGCCCAGTGGTTGTGGGAGTCACTCAGCAGCCCCTGTAACAGGCTGGAAACCCCATAGCCTTCCTGAGGGCCCAAGTCTGTTGGGAACCACCACAGCACTGTCCTCACCTTCTCCTTCTCTGTCCCCAGCGAGATTTTCCCCTACCTTGTGGTGGTTATTGGGTTAGAGAATGTGTTGGTGCTCACCAAGTCCGTGGTCTCAACCCCGGTAGACCTGGAGGTGAAGCTGCGGATCGCCCAAGGTAACACAGTGGGAGAGTTGGGCAGGGGGCTGCAGGAGGGGCTGGAGAGGGGCCTGTTCCTCTTGCTGCTGACGCTCTGTGAGCAAACAGAGCCCCTGAAATGTCCCTTGCTCTTGCCTCCACCATAATATGCAGTGGGCCACTGGGCCCTGGCAGCTCTTGAGTGTGTGCCCTGGGGAGCCATGGGGCCACTGGACTGTACTTCGTCCTGGTTCATGTGTCAGTAAGAAAGCAAACCAGGCTGCGTGCCATGGCTCACACCTTCACACCTGTAATCTCAGCACTTTGGGAGGCTGAGGCAGGTGGATCACTTGAGCCCAGGAGTTCGAGACCAGCCTGGGTAACATAGTTAAACCCCATCTCTACAAAAGATACAAAAATTAGCAGGGCATAGTGGCATGCACCTGTGGTCGCACCTACTCAAGAGGCTGAGGTGGGAGGATTGCTTGAGCGTGGGAGGTCAAAGCTGCAGTGAGCTGTAATCACGCCACTGCACTTCAGTGTGGGTGGGGCTTGTATTTGGTGGTGACTTTCTGTTTGGGGATTTTAGTGCCTAGTATTTTCTCTTACTGCCTCAGTCCAGCACACTAGCCCAAGCCCCAGGGTCTGGCCGTTTCAGAGATGCTGCCTTCATGGCTGCCAGAAAAGCTCCCTTTGGCCCTGCTGGTAGAAGCTGGGGATCTGGGGTTATGGGGAAAATGAGAAAAGGGAGAAGCGGCCTTGGAGGTCTGGTCACTTGAGCGTCTTCCTCCTCGTCACCTCCTGTCACCCTATGTCTGTGAGGAACAGGACTGTAGGCAGCTGTCCATTCATCCAGCAAACCTCTGTGAGCCTCTGTGATAAGCCAGGCCCCGTGCTGGATATGGAATTAGGAAGACATGGGGCGAAATAGTCCTTGCCCAGTAGGAGCACAGAGCCTTAGACATGTGACAGTGTGATAGCATGGGATCAGGGCTCACCACAGGAAGGGGCTTGAGGAAGAACGCAGCCAGCTCCTCCACCCCCTGAGTGCTTCTGCCATGTGGCTGGTGGGCATACTGTCATGCTGGCCCATACAGACCAGACAAGAACCACATGCGGAGGTTGGATGTGGCTGGAGTGGGTGGCACTTGGCTTTCCTTGTGTATTTTCTCATCTCCACTCTGCTGCTTCCCCCTTCTGATGGTTATAGCTCTCCCCTGCACCCTCCAGGCTGTGAACACCTGTTCCCTGTAGCAGCTGTGTGGTGGTGACAGCCCCTTAGAGTCTGGGCATTAGCAGGGCCCTGAGGGTTGGGGTGCTTTGGTGGAATGGCTGCTTCAGAGGGCTGGGGGCCCTCCCCATGCCTCTGCCACTCTGAGGCTCTTGAGGTTGTGTGAGTCATGTCGCTGAGTGGCCACGTGCTGCCCTGTGCCCTGTTGCTGCCCTCTGCAGGCCTAAGCAGCGAGAGCTGGTCCATCATGAAGAACATGGCCACGGAGCTGGGCATCATCCTCATTGGCTACTTCACCCTAGTGCCTGCCATCCAGGTAAGGCCCCAAGGCCTGCCACCTGGATGAGCATGGAAGCAACTGCTGTGCTCCTCAGCTGTGCAGCCATGGACAGGGTGCTCCCCTCTTCAGCACAGGCATCCTTGCCTCTGAGGTGGGACCTCTTTGCCTGGCAAGCAGATCAGTATAGCACACAGATGGCCCCTGGCACGCCTGACTCAGAAGTGCTCAGCAAACTCTGGCTGGGTTCCGAGATTGAGTGCCTAGCCAGGCAGGCTCTGCGCTTGACCCTCTCTTCCTACCCCTCCCTGCCTGCTTCCCCTTCAGCCAGGTGGCAGGAGGAGGCTGCAAGGGCATGGCAGAAACTGGGGACTGGCTGTGCCATTTCAGTCACACCTGTTTCCCATTTCTGAGGGAGAAGCACCGTGGGGTTCCTAGACCCTTCCTCCGGTCTCCTCCTTTGGCCCTGACCCATGCTGCAATCTCCAGACAAGAGGCCTTGCCTGGCCTGACCTGTGGAGGGCCACCACCCATTGCCCAGAGTGACCCTGCTCTTGGCAAAGTGCCCTTGCTCAGCTGTGGGCTGTGAGCAGAGGTGGAGGTGGCCCTGCACTGAGCTGGAACCTCAGACTGATGCCGGCCATTCCAAAAGGAGTTGCAGGAAGGGGAGGATGCCATCTTTTCTCCCCCATCTTTCCCCCAGGGCTGGCAGGCCAGCTGAGAGATGGGGGTGAACAGAGAACAGCTGGGCTGTGGGCTGCTTCTCCTGGAAAACAGTAGTATCTGCAGGATAGGGTAGTCTTGGGACGTTAGAGCTGAGACAACCACTGTGCCACTATCTACCCCATGGTCTTACCCCAGATCCGAGTAGCACTGTGGTGATGCGCTAGAGGTCTCAACACCGACATCTCAGAAAATTCTGTCTGCTGACAGAGCTTGGGGAGCAGAGAGCTCACCCTTTTTCGATTTTAGAGGAGAGTTAATCCCTCTCTCTCCCTCCATTGTTCCAGGGCAGTTGCTGGCTGGGAACCTTTCTGAGAGCCCCTGAATCAGGCCTGGGCTCTGGCTGGGTTGGTGATGCATGAGCAGGGCGGGGGCTCAGTGGGGAAGGACTTTTTGGGGAGCAGGCTGGTGGGGCTTAGAGGTTTCCAGGTTGGATCAGGCCTTCAGTCCTCTCTAGGGGGACCGGAAGATTCAAGGAAGGTACTCCCCCCTCCCCTTTCAGCCCTTTCTGAAGAAAGTGTGAGGGTTTCTGCTGCCCCCTGGTGGAGACAGGGTGAGCTGCTAGTGGTATGTGAGCTGAGGACCAACCAGCATCTCTCTTCATCTCTGCTGTGCCCTGCCTGCTGCTGCCCTGCTGGTTCTGAGGTGGCTGCAGTCCAGGCACTGCTCCTCTAGGGCTGGGGCAGTCAGGTCATGGCACCGCCTCCCCTCCACCCCACCCTGTGTGCTCTGATTCCAGGAGTTCTGTCTCTTTGCCGTCGTGGGGCTGGTGTCTGACTTCTTCCTTCAGATGCTGTTTTTCACCACTGTCCTGTCCATTGACATTCGCCGGATGGAGGTAGGAGTGGGCTGAGCCTTGCCCCGCCCACCTCCTCAGCCCTGGCTGTACTGAGGGATTCCTGGGTGAGAAGGGTGTGGACCTTGGGCAGGGCAGTGGTCCTGTGTGGGCGCCCTCTGGATGGTGGACTCGGGCCCTGACCACTGTGCCCCCAACAGCTAGCGGACCTGAACAAGCGGCTGCCCCCTGAGGCCTGCCTACCCTCAGCCAAGCCAGTGGGGCAGCCAACGCGCTACGAGCGGCAGCTGGCTGTGCGGCCGTCCACACCCCACACCATCACGTTGCAGCCGTCTTCCTTCCGAAACCTGCGGCTCCCCAAGAGGCTGCGTGTTGTCTACTTCCTGGCCCGCACTCGCCTGGCACAGCGTCTCATCATGGTACCTGCCACCCCTGCCCTGCCCTCTTCTGGAGGGCCAGCGCTCCAGGCCTCTTGTGGTGCTGCACTTGGCCTTAGAGTGGCGAGGGATGCTCCTCAGGCTCTGGTGGCCCCTGGAAACCTGGCTCTGGGGAGCTGCCTGTTGTGTCCTCCCTGCCCAGACCCTGGTGGCTTCTGAGGAGACAAGCCTGTGGGAGAAGCAGCTCCAGGGCTCTCAGGTACAGGAGCCATCTTCTCCCGAGAGTGGCCCAGGACAGGGGCCTGTTAGTCGAGTGCTCTGGGATGGACCCACCTGTGGCCACCACATTTCCCTGGGCCACATTTCATCAGCCGCTGCATGGTGTGCAGACAGTGGAAAGTGCTGGGCAAAATCAGTCACCAGCCAGGCTGCGCTGGCTGTGGGGCAGCAGTGCTTCTCCCAGGGAGCTGAACTGAGATGGGAGGAAGGCTGAGGCCCCCTGAGACTAGGCCCTCTGGGGGACTCTGGAGCAGGTCAGGCAGCTGGCCCTCTGGCCATGCTGACCATATGAATGGTAGCAGCTTTCTGATCCCAGCTGAGGTGGAGATTAGGGACGGGGACATTCTGTGTCAAACCTCAGGGTGGTTCAGTCTATTTCTAGGCCAAGAAACTCAGCCCCTAACTGTGGAAAGGGCAGCAGCAGGCCCTCCAGCAGCAAGTGCTGGCAGGTGTTAGCAGGAGGACTCGGAGAGGCAGGAGGAAAGCACACAGTGGGGCCTGTGTCCTCTCTCCATCCCTAGGCCTCAGGTCCCCGTGCTGCTTCCTCTCAGCATGAGGGCTGAAGCTGCTGGGGTTGAGGCCCATTCCTCTCACTGAGTACCCTGCTCCACTGCAGGCTGGCACCGTTGTCTGGATTGGCATCCTGGTATACACAGACCCAGCAGGGCTGCGCACCTACCTCGCTGCCCAGGTGACGGAACAGAGCCCACTGGGTGAGGGAGCCCTGGCTCCCATGCCCGTGCCTAGTGGCATGCTGCCCGCCAGCCACCCGGACCCTGCCTTCTCCATCTTCCCACCTGATGCCCCTAAGCTACCTGAGAACCAAACATCGCCAGGCGAGCCACCTGAGCATGGAGGTCCAGCAGAGGTTGTCCATGACAGCCCAGTCCCAGAGGTAACCTGGGGGCCTGAGGATGAGGAACTTTGGAGGAAATTGTCCTTCCGCCACTGGCCAACGCTCTTCAGCTATTACAACATCACACTGGCCAAGAGGTGAGCTGGGCCATGCCAGGTGCCACCTCCTCACTCGATGGTGTCAACTCACCATCCCCTTTCCCCAATGTAGGAGGCCCACGGTTTGAATTCTGCAAATAATTAAAACAATTCATAAGGTTGTGAGGTGGGAACTGGTGGTCTAGGCAGCCATAACCCAAGAGCAACCCCAGGTTCCTCTGAGGAGTCACAGGTGGCTGCCAGCCCTCGCTAGAATGAGACCCACCCACCTGTGCCAGGAGTGGGGAGGGAGATACCCCACACGGTCAGAAGGGCTGCTTGGGTGCTGGTATCTGGGACAGCAAGGTTGGCTGCTAGGCTGGGCTGGGGAGGGACCTACCTCTGTCCCCAACCCCCATGCTGGGAGAGTCTGGCCAGTGGAGCTGAGGCCCGCCTGGGGAGGAGGGAGCGGACTGGCTGGCAGGCACAGTAGGAGGAAGCCTTGGGAGGCCCCCCGCTGAGGCTGCCCACTGTCCGGATCCAGGTACATCAGCCTGCTGCCCGTCATCCCAGTCACACTCCGCCTGAACCCGAGGGAGGCCCTGGAGGGCCGGCACCCTCAGGATGGCCGCAGTGCCTGGCCCCCACCGGGGCCCATACCTGCTGGGCACTGGGAAGCGGGACCCAAGGGCCCAGGTGGGGTGCAGGCCCATGGAGACGTCACACTGTACAAGTAAGGTTGCTGAGTGGGGTGGGGTGGGATAGAGTGCGGGGAGGAGGACAGGTGGGCAAGAGTAGGGGAGAGGGAGGAGGGGAGGGGACAGGCTATGAGGTGTGTCTCACAGCAGTCCGCCTTCCCGTGCAGGGTGGCGGCACTGGGTCTAGCCGCGGGCATTGTGTTGGTGCTGCTGCTGCTCTGCCTGTACCGCGTGCTGTGCCCGCGCAACTACGGGCAGCCGGGCAGCGGGCCCGGGCGGCGGAGGCGCGGAGAGCTGCCCTGCGACGACTACGGCTATGCGCCACCTGAGACGGAGATTGTGCCGCTGGTCCTGCGCGGCCACCTCATGGTGAGCAGGGGCACAGCGGCCAGGCAGGGGAGGGCTGGGGCCTGGCCCACACCAACACCGGGCTCCCGCAGGATATCGAGTGCCTGGCCAGCGACGGCATGCTGCTGGTGAGCTGTTGCCTGGCAGGCCACGTCTGTGTGTGGGACGCACAGACCGGGGATTGCCTCACGCGTATCCCGCGCCCAGGGTAGGTGCGGCTGCCCTCTCCTCTGTGTCCCCCCACCCCCCTCACCCCACCACCTACCCCGTGCAGCCATGTATCTCCCCTCCTTTCTTCCTCTGACGTATTCCCCAACCCCTCCAGGCTCCCTCCCACCCCCACACCGCACCCTCTCCGCTTCTCCCCTCTAATGGCCCCTCACTTCCCCCTCTCACCCTTTCCCCCTCCCCCACACCCCCTCTCCTACATCCCCTCTCACTCCACCATCCTGGCCCCCAGCAGGCAGCGCCGGGACAGTGGCGTGGGCAGCGGGCTTGAGGCTCAGGAGAGCTGGGAACGACTTTCAGATGGTGGGAAGGCTGGCCCAGAGGAGCCTGGGGACAGCCCTCCCCTGAGACACCGCCCCCGGGACCCTCCACCGCTTTCCCTCTTCGAGGACCAGCCTGACCTCACCTGCTTAATTGACACCAACTTTTCGGCGCAGCCACAGCCCTCACAGCCCACTCAGCCTGAGCCCCGGCACCGGGCGGTCTGTGGCCGCGCTCGGGACTCCCTAGGCTATGACTTCAGCCGCCTGGTGCAGCGCGTGTACCAGGAGGAGGGGCTGGCGGCCGTCTGCACACCAGCCCTGCGCCCACCCTCACCTGGGCCGGTGCTGCCCCAGGCCCCTGAGGACGAGGGTGGCTCCCCTGAGAAAGGCTCCCCTTCCCTTGCCTGGGCCCCCAGTGCGGAGGGTTCCATCTGGAGCTTGGAGCTGCAGGGCCACCTCATCGTGGTGGGGCGGAGCAGCGGCCGGCTGGAGGTGGGCAGAGGGGCTGTCCACCCCGGGGATTGTGGGCCTTTCTGGTGGGCAGGTGCTCACAGCCTCTGGACTTATAGGTGTGGGACGCCATTGAAGGGGTGCTGTGCTGCAGCAGCGAGGAGGTCTCCTCAGGCATTACCGCTCTGGTCTTCTTGGACAAAAGGTGAGTGTGGCCTGCCCCAGCCCCAGATGTCCCCAGCCTTTGTTGGCTAGGGCATACTCTGTTGAGTCTTGAGTCCTGGTTCCTGTCCACTGCTGCACTGTATGTTTCGATTGACCTTCTTGATGACCAGCCCCACACGTGTAAGCAGAGGGCAGTCCACTTGGGTGAGAAGGTAACAATTAAAAGCATTAGGGGTGTGACGTGCTCGGAATTGGGCCTGGCACAAGGTGACCTCCCAGGGCCTTAAGCAGTGACAGTGGGGAGTGATACACTCCTGTCCTTTCTTGCCCTTCTCAATGAAGCCAGTTTCTCTGATTAGCTTGTCAGTCTTGAGCCTTTGGGGTATCTTGGTTGCATTTTTAGTTACAGAAACAAAGTGTGCTTGCAGAACCCTCTTCTCCTTGGCTGCTGGCGGCTGTTCTCTGCTCTCCCTGGTCCTGTCGTGCTTGCCCTCCTCAGCAAGCCTGCTGGCTGTGGGCGTCGCCAGGGCTCCGCCAGGGCTCCGTCTGCATGCACACTCCTTGGGGAGTCTCAGTCACCTGGGTTCTGGCCCCACCTCTGAGCTGGTGAACCTGGGTCTCCACCCAATGGCCAGGTGCCTTCCACCGAACACCTTCGCCTGCCTGTCCTACACTGGCTCCTCCTCCAAGGCTCCTTGACTCTTGGTGGCAGCACCATCTGACCTAGAGCTGGAGTCTTTTTCCTTGGGGAGGGGGCGTCCCTTGCCCTTAGTGCTGTGGATTTCCGCCAGTGGCTGCTGCCGTCATTCCTGTCAGCACAGGTTCTGCATGGGCCTTGGCTGACATCCTCTCCAGCCTGGCCAATTTCCCCAGGTCCCTCTGTGCTTCTTGGAAATTCTCCTTTGCTGCTTGTTTTAGCTTTAAGGAAAGCCCCGAGGTCTCAGCCCTGATCCTCAGGGTTCCTGGTGACTGTGGTCTCTCTTTGTCCACCCACTTCCAATCATACAACTGTGGCTTCCCCAGGTCTGGTGTGGCCCTTCAAATTCATGGGCAGAGGTTGTAGGCATGCATTGCCTTTCGCTACAGTAAGATTTTGAACCTCACCTGCTTTGAGGCTTTGGGGTTATTGGGCAAATATACCCATCCCTGCCTGTCAGATTGTACCTAGGAATTTTGGAGAGCAAAAAAAAAATCCTTCTTTGTGGAAAAAGGAATTGGTGTGGGCTGTGATTGGGTTGAAGCTGCTTTTACGTGATGGAGAATGCAGGCTTCCACAATGCCCAACATAGCCCACTCTGCATCCTGTTTCCCCTCAGCAGCCTTCCCTTCAGCTCCAGGCTACATGGAGCCCTCTGCTTGTTTTTAATTTACAAACTTATGTGACATTCACCAGGTACCACCTTACATGTTAGCTCACTTGATTCTCATGACCATTATGTGAGGTGGGTACTCTTATCCCTATTTTGCAGACAAACTGAG
Organism: Theropithecus gelada; assembly: GCF_003255815.1. NCBI lineage: Eukaryota > Metazoa > Chordata > Mammalia > Primates > Cercopithecidae > Theropithecus > Theropithecus gelada. Next base: position 92,857,498 of record NC_037669.1, read on the forward strand.
GCACAAGGAGGTTAATATTTGGAGTTGCCCTCTGGCTCCAGCATCTGTTCTGGTACCATGTGCTTTCCTCTTGGCCATGTCCCTCCTGACCCTTCTTGAACTGGCCCTTTATCTCTCTTGTGCCCACATGCTCAGCCCCAGGATTGGGGCTCTCCTGGGGCTCTAAGGGAGAGGCCCCTGGCAGCTGTTCTTCTCTTCCAGGATTGTGGCTGCGCGGCTCAACGGTTCCCTTGATTTCTTCTCCTTGGAGACCCACACTGCCCTCAGCCCCCTGCAGTTTAGAGGTCGGAGGGCCTGGGGTGGGCAGGTGTTCCCACTTGGTGGGATGTGCAGGGGCCGTCTGCCCATTGCCTTCTCAGAGATCCTTCACTTGGCCTTTTGTCCTCAGGGACCCCAGGGCGGGGCAGTTCCCCTGCCTCTCCAGTGTACAGCAGCAGTGACACAGTGGCCTGTCGCCTGACCCACACAGTGCCCTGTGCACACCAAAAACCCATCACAGCCCTGAAAGCCGCTGCTGGGCGCTTGGTGACTGGGAGTCAAGACCACACGCTGAGAGTGAGTATTGTCTCATCTCTTGGGTGCTGGAGTGGCCTGGCGCAGGGTGGGAGCCTGATGCATTCGTCAGGGAGAGGCTGGAGGAGTCCTGGTGAAGGACAGAGGGCATTTCCCGGCCAAAGTATAACTTGGAAAATCCCAGAGACCAGAACCTGAGGTCCATCCCTGTCACAGGTATTCCGTCTGGAGGACTCGTGCTGCCTCTTCACCCTTCAGGGCCACTCAGGGGCCATCACGACTGTGTACATTGACCAGGTGAGGGGCCTGCAGGGGGGGTACGGGGGTACAGAGCCTGTGGCCCATGTTTGCTGACTCCTGGGAGCTGGGCCCCTTCCAGGAAGCAGAGTCAGGGCCCCACCCACCAGGGCACAGGAACACCATTTTTGACAGAGGTACTCCACCACAGTGACCCTGCTCCCCTGGCCTGTTTCCCCAGACCATGGTGCTGGCCAGTGGAGGACAAGATGGGGCCATCTGCCTGTGGGATGTACTGACTGGCAGCCGGGTCAGCCACGTGTTTGCTCACCGTGGGGATGTCACCTCCCTCACCTGTACCACCTCCTGTGTCATCAGCAGTGGCCTGGATGACCTCATCAGCATCTGGGACCGCAGCACAGGCATCAAGTTCTACTCCATTCAGCAGGTAGAGGGGGTGGGGATCATAGGATTCTTGGGACTTTAGGGAAGGACTCAGGACTGAGCTTGTCATGTCCTTGCCTCCAGGATCTGGGCTGTGGTGCAAGCTTGGGTGTCATCTCAGACAACCTGCTGGTGACCGGCGGCCAAGGCTGTGTCTCCTTTTGGGACCTAAACTACGGGGACCTGTTACAGACAGTCTACCTGGGGAAGAACAGTGAGGCCCAGCCTGCCCGCCAGATCCTGGTGCTGGACAACGCTGCCATTGTCTGCAACTTTGGCAGTGAGCTCAGCCTGGTGTATGTGCCCTCCGTGCTGGAGAAGCTGGACTGAGCATGGGGCCTCCCTGCCCAGGCAGGGGTCTGGGGTGCTGTGTGGGGGCCAATGCACTGAACCTGGACTTTGGGGAAAGAGCCGAGTATCTTCCAGCCGCTGCCTCCTGACTGTAATATTAAACTTTTTTAAAAAACCACATCTGTCAGGCACTTTGGGAGCTACTTGTCTCTCTTGGAATTGTTTGTGCACACACTCTGCCTGGACCCTCCTCAGAGCTGCTGAGGAAACATACAACATGGCACAGGTAGCAAAGCGGGAAGGATGAGCAAGCCAGAACTGCAGGACCCTTAAAGAACTGTCCTGGTAGTATAACAGTTTGGTACCATCCTGTTATCCACGAAAGGTGCTAAGTTCCTGCCAGTGCTACTGGAGCTGAGGCAGCAATGGGCAGACTCAGACATGGGCCACAGAACAGGGTGGTTTATTATTTCAATAGCAAAGAGCTGAAAAATGTCAGGTCTCATAAAGGAGCAGAACCTGACCCAGAGCCTGCAGTACATCTCCACCCCACAGGGGTGCGGACTGGGCCAGGCAGGCCAAAGGCAGCAGAAATGGGAGTTAAGAGACTGTGCCCACTGAGAAGCTCTGCTGGGTGTGGGCAGGTGGGCATGAGAGATGATGTAGTGTAAGGACCAGGTAGGCGAAACCTGTTCAGGTCTTGTTGAGTGTCCACAGTGGATCCAGAAGGCTCAGGGGGTCGTCAGAGGGCTGGGTGGCCCGTAGCCCTTGCCCGTTATGGGCCTGCAGAAAGTTCTGCTTGCTCATCCGCTGCTTGCCCCGCAGGGAGCTATCCAGGGAGAAGGCCTCTGGGGTCAAGGAAGCCAGCAGCTCCAGGGAGGAGGAGGGGGGCCCCGAGCTGGGGGCTTCAGGCACTGGCGGCTCCTCCTTAGGCTGGGGAGCCTCAGGCAGCGGGGAGGAAAGGGGGGGCGGGGAAGAAGATGGGATTGGGGTAGACTCTGGGAGGCTGGCTGGCGGGAGGCCTGGGGGCTCTGCAGGGCCTGGCAAGCTGGCAACTGGGGACTCCAATCCCCCAGGAGGCCGGATGCTGAGCTTGGCAATGGTGGCCTGGATGGAGCTGATGGGCACATCCCCACCGAGGACCAGGTCCTGGGAATCCTGAGGAAGGTGGTTCTGAGAAGACAGAGTGGGTGAGGAGAGGGAGTCCCAAGGTTGTGGCTGTCCCAGCAGCTTCCAGGGAACCTTCCTCACCTTCTGGCTGATGCTTGCGCTGGCCAAGGGTTTGCATGGAGGGGGCACACCATGGCGCTGCAGGACCTGCTCCACGTGTCTCACCACTGCCTCATAGCAGAACCTGAGGTGCAGCTGCACAGGTGCATTTGGCCAGGTCAGCCAGGCAGGGGCCCGTCACCCGGAGACAGAAGGCCCATCCCAGCCCCACCTGCCCAGATCCTTACCTTCTCCTGCAGCATGTGCTTCCTCTGCTGCCGCATGCATCGCACCAGTTGAGGCAGCTCAGGGATTCCATTCCCAGCCTCCACCTCCTGCACAGCTGCGTAGAGCAGCGCAAAGGCTCCCGTGCGGCCCACACCAGAGCTGTGCCAAGAAGGGGGTATGAGGCTGGGGAATAAGGCCAGGCCAAGAGCCCGCATAGAGACTGTCAGGCCCACCCTCTACCTGCAGTGCACAACGATGGGCGTGTGCAGTGGCCGCTGATGCAGGTAATGTGCGTGCACCTCCTGGATGAAGTGCAGCAAGTTGCTGGGGCTGTCAGGCAGGCCTCTGTGGGACAGGATGGGGTGGGGAAGAGCCTATGAGCCAGACCTGATCTGAGGCTCTCATCCCTCCCAGCACCAAGGACTGGACAGCACCCCAGACCCCCAGCCACCATCCAGAGCAGTGGACGCACAACTCAGGCCAAGTGGGGAAGTGGAGGTGCACGAGAGAGCGCTTGAGGCTCTGGTCTCGGAACTGCAGGCTCAGCACACGTTCCACATGCGTTTCAGTGCTGCGGACACTGCTCAATGCCAGGCTCAGGGCACCGTGCACCATGGGCTGGCCCCTCTCGGTGGGGAAGTAGCGTGCCACTTTTTGCTGAGGGACAGACAAACCAAAACAGGGCTGGTTTTCCAGGATCCCCTGCCCTGCCACCCCACACTGCCCTCGTGGGCACCCAGCCCCTCTCTCACCTTCTCCATCTCAGCCTCAGAAACCAGCATGACAATGACTGACACTTTCTGCTCATGGACCATGAGCCAGAAGTCAGCAGCTGTGCCGGGCAGTGGGGCCTGGGTGGCCACTAGCGGCGGGCAGTATGGGGAGAGCCCCTCCACGCAGCTGGCATTGATGTAGTCATCCTTGCCTGAGCGCAGTACCACACGGTTACTGTCGTACGGCATGACATCCTGGTGCCGGTTTTTCAGTGAGTAGCAGCGGGCGATGGCGATGGAACGGCCTCGGGCATCATGTTCCTGCGCATCTTGCAGTTCCCGCCAGACAGTGTCCAGAGCCCCCACATCCCCCAGCTGGCCCCGAAAGGCCTCCAGCTCCTGCTGCAACTGCCGCAGCCTCTCAGGATGCTCATAGGGGTCCCGCTCAATCAGCCGCAGGGCCTGCGGCCGACGGCCCTCAGCTGCGTCCACCTTGGTGGGCTGCAGCAGGGGCTGCCCACCCCCAGGAGGCTGAGTGCTGCCATGCTGGCTCTCCGGGCTGGAGGAGAGCAGGTCTGCAGCTGCAGCGCCCCGGCGCAGGCAAGGGGGTGGTTCTGCTGCTGGGGGCCGAGGGGGCACAGAACCGGGCCCTGGAGATGGAGCAGGTGAAGGCACCAGGTGGGGACTGGGGGTGGGCTGGCCAGCAGGCGAGGGCCCTCGGATGGTAAGAGGGGCTGCCTGGGGGCCCACGGGTCTGGCAGAAGGGGCAGGACCATATGCCAGGGGAGGATGGGGAGGCTGAGGGGGCCCAGGGCTGGGGAAAGGCAGAGCCCCTGAGTGGGCTGGCAGAGGGTCTTGAGCAGGACCTGGGTAGAGCTGGGTGTGCAGGGGGGTTGGCGGCTGCCCCAGAACCCCAGGCTGAGGGGCATAGGGGTAGGGGGACTGTAGGGGTAGGAGTCCTGGGGCCTGGGGTGGGAAGAGGTGCGGATGCTGGAGTGGAAGGGGCTGCTGTGGGGGTTGAGGCCCAAATGCTCGTGAAGGATGGGGCTGGGGCTGGGGCCCAATCCTCGGGGCTGGAAAACCTGCAGGGATCCCAGGAGAGAAGTGGTGCTGGGCTGGGACAGGTTGCTTGGTCCCTACGGGGTAGGTGTAAGGTGTGGGCAGTGACTGTGGTGGGGGCACCGGGAAGCAGGGCTGGGGAGGAGCAGTCGTGGGGTTTGGCCGCGGGGCTGTGTGGCTGGGGATGGGCGCCTGGATGCTATCTACTGTGGTGGTGGCTGGCCGAACCACCATGGTCAGCTCGGGGCTTGAGAATTGAGGAGGTGGGGCGGAGGGCAGACCTGCAACTGGTGGGGCCGGCCCTACCCCCACATAGGGACTGCTCACCACGCCATGCTGGGGGGAGGATCGGGGCACAAGGCCCAGCTCCGGTGTGTAGGCAGGGGCTGGGTAGAGGGCAGGCCCAGGTGCTACGGGCATTGCAGCGGGCCCTGGGGCCCTGGGCTGTATCAGCTGGGTGGGGCCTGAGTAGGTACCAGGGGGCAAGGGGCCTGAGAGATAGTGGGGTCCTGGGCCTGTGGAGCTGGGGAAGGGGCTGGGAGGAAAGTGGAGCGGGGTGGCAGTTCCCAGGAAGGTGTCGGGCAGTCGTGGGCCAGCCACCATGTCAGGGGGAAGGCTGCGCAGCTCCTCGGGGGGGTCTCCTGCTTCCATCGCCTCACTCTCCTCCCTGCGGGGCAGCAGTGGCTTTGGGGCTGTGGGCCGTGGCGGCGGCTTCTTCTTCAGCTCCCTGTGGGACAGGCAGGGAAAAAGTGGGGCCAGACTCCCATCACCCCAGCCTGTCTGGACCCAAGCCACACCACAGCCCCAGGGCCACACGAACCTGTCCAAGAGCTGCTGGCGGGCAGCCTCGCGGGCCTGGCAGGTGGACTGCGTGCGCTCCAGCAGAGCAGCCACCTTGCTCTCCAGGTCTGCATAGAAGTCCCTGCCCTCCTGTGACTTCTTCATCAGGTCCTCATAGGCTTCATACGAGGCCACCAGGGTCTGCAGCGTGGAGTTCCACCTGGTGGGCAGAAGGGCCAGCTCCAGGTGAACCACGGGGGTGGGCTCCAGGTGGCTCCAGACAAAAGCAGAGGACTGGGCACTGACTTTTGGTCCAGGTCACTGAGTACCCGCCGCACGGCTGCGTACTGCACGTTGGCCTCTGTCAGTGCGCGGAGGACACGGTCCTGGGCGGCCAAGTTCTGCTCCAGGTATACCTTCAGCTGGTCGTACTTTTTCAGCTGCTCCTCGAACAGCTTCTGAGGGAGGGGTGGGGGCCGGGGATGGACACTCAGGGCCTCGACTCCTAAGGGTGGGGCCCAGAGTCCCTCCACCCTGCTCACTCAGCCCACCTTCATCTCTGAGTGGTCTGTGGTGACCAGTGAGGCAGTGATGTCATCTTTCTGGATAAGCTCACGCAGCTGCTGCTCCAGGGACACACGCTGGTCCCGCATCTCCTGCACCTTGGCCAGGATGCGCTTTAGGTTCTGCAGCACAGCCTTGTCCTCTGTGGGCAACAGTGGTCAGTGAGGCCAGAGAAACCCCCAGCTCAAGTCTCCCAATGGGGTCGGGTGGGGCTCACCTGGGGTGAGGGCCGGTGTGGGCAGGGCAGCCCGGACCTGGTCAAGTGGCCCGCTGAGCAGGCGCAGGTTGCCGACGTGCAGGTTCATGGCACGGTGCAGCTCACTGTTGGTAAAGGAGGCCTTCTCGTGGACTTCCATGTACTTGGCCCATTCTCGCCTCACCTCTGCCAGCTCAGCCTTGGAGGGGACGGAGGTGGCCCCCGTCTGGCCCACCGCCTCCTGAAACTTCTGCTCTAGCAGCTCATCCTCCTCCAGCAGGTCTCTGATGTCCTTCAGGGAAGCCTCCACATCCGTGAACACACCTGACAGCACTGGGGGTGTGGATTGTAGAGGCAGCCCCTGAGGCAGGCTGACTGGGCACCCATGGGCCCCTCCCCAAAGAGACAGAACCGCCCCCTCAGGTCAGGGCTTGAGGTGTGCTGAGCAGGGTGCATGAGGTATGCTGATCCAGAGGAGTGGGCATGGATACCCAAGCCAGGGCCTAGAGGGGTGCAGCCTCCATCCTCGGTGACCAGAGACATGGAGGAGGCCACAGCAGATGACCTCCACACTCCCCTCCACCTGCTTGCTCTGCCCCTTACTCACCTTGCATGGACTGGACAAGGTTCCTGACAGTGTCGGGCCGGACGCTGAGGGCCGCACACTTCTCCATGAGCTGGGGTGGGATGTGGCTGTAGGCATCAAGGTTGTCCACGGTCTCGGGATCCAACTGCATTGAATCCATGAATTGGCTGTGGGGGGGTAACAGGGCCAGGTGGGTGCTGGGTGCTGATCCAACTCTGACCATGTCAAAGGAGCCGCTAGGGCAAGCCCCGCCACTGAATCTGAGGTCTCAGCAGAGAGCAAATTGTGACCTCGGACCCCTACTACCAGGTCTGGCCTGGTCTCACAGAACATGCCCAGGGCACTGCTGGAAATAGTGGGACAGAAGGCACCTCCTCCTCCCAAGACATGACTCCTGCCTTACACACCAGCCCCACCACCCTGGGCGGGAAGGCAGCGTTGGGAAACCTGTTTGGAACGGACATTTCATTCCTTTCCCAGCATAGGCAGCCCTGGGGTTCCCAGAGCCCCAGGACGTGCTGCCTGCCTCCGCCTCCGCCTCCCGGCCCAAGTCCCACACTCACTCCAGGACCTCATTCTTGTCCTCAATCTTGGCCATCATCTCCCGGAGCAGCTTGGCCTTCTCCTCACTGCAGAAGCAACACAGCATTGGCTGGAGACCCACATCTCAAGACACCCAGCCTCCCTCTGTTCCACCCTCCACCCACCTGTAGAGTGACGAGGCCTCGTGGGCAGCCATGGGTACCAGTTTGGCGAAGATGTCAGGGCCTGTAACAGCTGGGTCTGTGGGGTTCACTGGCAAGGGCTTCACCAAGGGGGCTCCTGGCGAGGTGGGAATTGTGGAGATCAGGCCCATGCAGAGTCCTTGAGGCAGCCTCCTGTGTCCTGTCTCCACCCCACCGTCACCTCTGCCCCCACCTCTCAGCTCCCCGACCTTTTACAGGCTGAAGGGTGTCTAATGCTGGGACAGCCTCATGGTAGATGAAGTCGTTGTCCTTCTTGGCAGAATTGAACCTGGGGGTCAGGAGCAGGGGGAGTGGGCAGTGACGGGGTGTCAATGGAGATCCAGAACCTACTTCCCATGTAGGACATCGCTCTCTGGCACTGAAGGCTTCCTCCCAAAGATGCCAGCAGAGACACAGGACCCTTCACAAAAAGAAGGAACCAGGGCCACCCCCACAGACTCACTTTCCCCCAATGACATCCATAGTGAAACGAAGCGCGTCTTGTACCGTGTCAGGCTGGCCCTGTGGGGTTAGGGACAGGGGTGGGGTCTTAGCACCAACCAAGGCTGGCACCAACCAAGGGTCTGAGGGGCAGCCAGGCCTTCCTCAGCTTTACCTTGGCCAACTTGATGGCTTCATTGAGCTTGTCCAGGGCGCTCTGGAAGTACGCAACCTGTGGAGAGTGGCAGGAAAGCCTGCTCTGTCCTCCTCTGCTTGGACCCCTACTCCTCCTGCCTCCCACCCGGCCCTGCCTTTCCATCAGGTGACCCATCAGATGACAAGCAGCTCAGGAGGCAGCCGGGAGCAGCGCCACACCCTGCCCCAGCCACCCGCTCTGTGGGGAGCCTGCCCCACCTCCTCAGACTCCGAGGGATGAGGGCTGCACAGATGGGACAACACTTAAGACACCAGGCCTGCAGCAGGTGGTGGCCAGGGTGAGACAGAGAAGGCCACCCCCTGGTGTGTAAGGAGCAGGAGCACACCAGCATCTCACTGAAGGCTGCTATCGGTCCCCAGTTCCCTCCTTGCTGCAGCTCACTCACCCGCTCCCCGAACTTCTGCTGCTCCTCGGCCTGCTTTCCCATGTGCAGCTGGGAAAGAAGAAGAGGCGCCATGACTTGCTTCCTGAGCTGTGGCCACTCAGCCCCACCCCACCCTGGGGCCCCAGGCCCTCACATGAGCCACGGCTGCAAAGTAGTAGATCTTCATCTGCACAAGCTTCTTCCAGTCCTTCTGGATCCGGCCCAGCAGTGAGGCAGTGTCGGGGTTCTCCAAAGCCCGGCATGCCTCCTTGTAGTAATCTACTACCTGGGGACAGGGTGGGGCTCAGTGAGTGGGGGGGTCAACAGTAAAACGAAGGCCTCCCATCAGCCCCGCCCCTACCTGTGCACTGATGCGGGCCACCAGAAAGCTCTTCCTGTTGTCCAACATCGACTTCTCCAGGAGGCACTCCTGAGCCTGGCCCTGGGGAGACACGAGGTGTCCCTCACTCACCCAAGGCCTCACCCTTCCCCTTCCCCTTCCCCAGGGGCAGACTGAGGGATCCCTCTTCACTGCCCTCTCCCCCAGCTGACCCCACGCCAAGCAGCACCACTGTGCTCCTAGATTCAACAAAGCCAAGGCCCCCTGCTTGTCCCTCACTGCCATCAGCACATGGCCTGGTCCAGGATCCAGGCCCAACTGCCCCCTCCCCAGCCATCCCCTTCCCTGGATTCAACTCCACTCCAACCAGGGCACCTCCTCACCAGCATGAGGTTGACGTTGAGAGTAAGGATCTGGCGGCTCATGTCGACGCTGTAGGCTTGAGGGAAGTGCTCCCGCAGGTAGGCGAAGGCGCCGGCTGCGCACTGGAAGTGGGTACAGGAGACCTTCATGCCCTGGGAGGGAGTGGGAGGATGGCCTGTGTCCACTCCATGGGTCAGGATTCATCCATAACTGGCAGGCTGCCCCTCCCTGGTATGTCCACATGTTCCACTACTGCCCCTCTCCTCACCTCCTCAGACACTCGCTTGTCCATGGCCCCCAGCATGGAGTGCAGTGCTCCTGGGGAGGGAGGGGACACAGTGTTAGGGGGCCTGGGGCTGCTCACACCCATGTAAAGGTGAGGCAGAAGGGATGACTGTTGTCATCCACAGTCAGGAAAACAGGGCTCTGAGAACCAGGGCAATGAGTCCAAGGACACCCAAGCTGGAGGGAACAGCGAAACTTAGAAGTCCTGCCCAGTCCGCAGTCTCCTGCTCTGCATTTGGCAGAGGATGGAAGGGCTCCTGTCCAAGGGGTCCAATCTTGAAGCTTCAGGGATGTTTGCACAGAACTCTGGGGCTCCCCAAGCTTCTCCCTTGAGCCAGGCTAAGGCTGACTAGCAGGGCAAGCTGAGGCCAGCCTTGCTCTTCTCCTTCCTGAAGCAGCCCAAAACCACAGTGGGGAGGGGCTGTCCAGTCAAAGAAGAAAGGCCATCTCTCCCAGCCAGAGCACACAGTGGCAACTCTGTGTGGCAACCAGACCAGTAGAACCTCGCCCCAGCAGAGGCTCCCCATGGGCCCAGCCCAGAAAACAGCAGAGGAGCTGGCAGGGCTATAGGGAAGTCAGTGGAGGGGCGGGAATCCTGGAGTTCTCCCTTTATCAGCCCACTGCCTTCATGGCCATCTGAAGAGCTGAAACCTAGGCTGGCAGGACTGGGGAGTAGGGCCATGGGGAAGGGATCAGGCAGCTCACCAAGGTTGTAGAGAATACAGGCCTGCTCATACTTGATGTCCTCATGGGCCACAGACTTGCCTGAGAAGATCTCTGTCCTGCAGACATGGCACCCCAGTTATCTCGAGGGCAGGAACTGGCCAGAGCCCTGAGATTAGGTAAGGGGACTAACTACTCCAGTGTGGGGTTGTGGGGAGGCCTAGGGGGACCATACGAGGCCATTCCCCATCCTATGCAGCAAGGAGAAGGGGGAAGGGAGGGAAGGAGCACCCCCACCACCCAGACTCCCCCCCGGGATCCTCCAGCCCTTCCTGGGGCTCTCACCAGGTGACAGGGACAGCGGCCTCCTGGCCCGAGCCCATGGGGACCCGACTCTGCAGGTAATGAAGCTGGCCGAGGTACTTGCGGAGGACACTACAGCCCTCAAAGTCTCGTGGGACACGGACAGCATTCTGGGGGGGCAGGATGGGAGAAGCAGGCCTGTTGTCATATGGGGCAGTGGACAGGCAGGCCAGCTAACCCACAAAGCCAGGAAAACGCATCAGAGCTGGCCGACTGCACATGCCAAGGGATCCCAAAAAGTCCATGGCTACACCTATAGTCGTTCAACAAACCATTCCACAAGCCAGGGCTGGCAGCTGGCCGACTGAATCCATCCCACGTAGTTTTTCTTTTTTTTTTTTTTAAGGAAAAAAAAAAACAGAGTCTCACTCTGTCACCCAGGCTAGAATACAGTGTTCACTGCAACCTCCTGGGTTCAAGCAATTCTCCTGTCTCAGCCTCCCTATTAGCTGAGACTACAGGCATACGCCACCATGCCTGGCTAATTTTTGTATATTTAGTAGAGACGGGGTTTCCCCATTTTGGCCAGGCTGGTCTCGAACCTTGTGATCCACCCACCTCAACCTCCCAAAGTGCCGGGATTACAGGTGTGAGCCACTGTGAACAGCCCATCTCAAATATCTGAAAAGCAATTTGCAACATGTTTTAAGTTTTTTACTGTACTTAACTTTTGGCCCACAGTTTTTTGTTTTTAATAGAGACGGGGTTTTGCCATGTTGCCCAGGCTGTTCTCAAACTCTTGGGCTCAAGTGATCCTCCCACCTCCACCTCCCAAAGTACTGGGATTAAAGGTGTGAGCTGCCACTCAGCGTGACCCACAGTTCTGTATCTCACAGTTTACAGTAACAGACATCCAGGAAAGTAAATGCTTGGATATGAATAGAAGGATATTTATCACAGCATTATTACCAGGGTCAAAAACTGGACTCCAGATCAGGTGCAGTGGCTCACACATGTGGTCCCAGCATTTTGGGAGGCCAAGGTGGGAGGGTCACTTGAGGCCAGGAGTTAGATACCAGTCTGGGCAATGTAGCAAGACCCTGTCTCAACAAAAAAGAATTTTAAAAATTATCTAGGTGTGATGATGCCTTTAGTCCCAGCTCCTTGGGAGGCTGACGGGAAAAGATTGGTTGAGCGGGAGGTTAAGGCTGCAGTGAACTACGGTTGTGCCACCGTTTTCCAGCCTGGGTGATGAAGCAAGACTCTGTCTCTCAAAAAAAACAAAAAGGCAAAACTGGATACCCGCCAGAATTCCCATTAAAGAGGACTGTTTTAAATTAATTATGTCAAGGTGCCTCACAAGAGAATATTCTGCAACCATGAAAACTAAAGACAAGAGTCTCTAGTTATTCATATGTTAAGAAGCCTATGGCATGCTACTGGGCAAAAAAAAAAGAATGTAACAAATGGAATCATACAAATACTGATATCCATATCCAAATAGGTACATAGGCCAGGCAAGGTGGCTTGCGCCTGTAATCCTAGCACTTTGGGAGGCCAAGACAGACGGATCACCTGAGGTCAGGAGTTCAACACAAGCCTGGCCAACATGGTGAAATCCCATCTCTACTAAAAATACAAAAATTAGCCGGGCATGGTGGTGCATGCCTGTAATCCCAGCTACTCGGGAGGCTGAGGCAGGAGAATCGCTTGAATCCGGGAGGCGGAGGTTGCAGTGAGCTGAGATCATGCCATTGCACTCCAGGCTGGGCAACAAGAGCAAAACTCTGTCTCAAAAGAAAAAACAAACAAAAAACCACAAATAGGTACATAAACAAAAAGAAGATTCAGAAGATTGTATACCATAATGTTAACCGTGATTATCTTGGGATGACAAGATTTAAGTAATTTATCTTATTCTATATAAATAGATACATATATGGCCGGGCGCGGTGGCTCAAGCCTGTAATCCCAGCACTTTGGGAGGCCGAGATGGGTGGATCACGAGGTCAGGAGATCGAGACCATCCTGGCTAACCCGGTGAAACCCCATCTCTACTAAAAAATACAAAAAACTAGCCGGGCGAGGTGGCGGGCGCCTGTAGTCCCAGCTACTCGGGAGGCTGAGGCAGGAGAATGGCGTGAACCCGGGAGGCGGAGCTTGCAGTGAGCCGAGATCCAGCCACTGCACTCCAGCCTGGGCCACAGAGCGAGACTCCGTCTCAAAAAAAAAAAAAAATAAAAAAAAAAATAAAAATAAATAAATAAATAGATACATATGGCTGAGCAAGGTGGCTCATGCCTATAATCCCAACACTTTGGGAGGCCTAGGCGGGTGGATCTCTTGAGCCCAGGAGTTCGAGACCAGCCTGGGCAACGTGGTGAAACCCTGGATCTACTAAAAACACAAAAATTAGCCAGGCATGGTGGTGTACACTAATTTCAGCTACTCAGAAGGCTTAGGCAGGAGAATCACTGGAATCTGGGGGGCAGAGGTTGCAGTGAGCTGAGATCGCACCACTGCACTCCAGCCTGGGTGACAGAGTGAGACTCGGTCTCAAAAAATAATAAATAAATAAATGGATATACATCTGACAGAGACATGTATTTACTTCTTCATATTGTTTATGTATTCTTTATATTAAACATTTTCAATATTTATGATAAACAACAGACCTATTCTTATTCTGGGGGGAAAACAACAAAAAAACAAATGAACTCTCTGCTTAAACAAACAGAAAAGCAAACAGTACACCCTCCAAGGAGCAGGTGCACAGTGAGGGGGACGGGCTTGACACCTGTCTGCCCTCAGCCCCCTGCAGAGGACCAGAGCCCCTCACTAGGACTTAGCCAGAAGAACTCCTCCAGGACACTCCACTCTGGGAGCTCAGCTCTGAGCTGCCAGCAGGGATGCTCTCAGAAGGGGTACATACACCCTGGGGACAGCAGAACAGAAGAGTCAGGCATCAGCTGTACTCTACACCACTTCCCAGCAGTATCCTGGGAGACTCTGAAACTCAGTCTCTTCTTTAAACAGGGATGATAGTCTCCCTGGTGGTGAGGCCTCTAGAATGCCCAGTGCAAGGATAAGGCATGTCACAGCCACAGCTTACAGCATTAGGGCAGTGCTTCTCAAATCTAGTCATTCTTATCATACCCCTCCATCATGACCTCTGCCATATCCAAATACCACTTGTACTTAACATCTTTCTTTAAACAACCCATTTTTAAAATCAAGAGCCACATCCTAAGCAATAACAGCTCTAAAATAACAGGTGTGATGCACTAGCCACACAGTTTTTTTCAATACTCACTAAAGTAGCACATATAAAAATATTTAAAAATCTTGGCTGGGCATGGTGGCTCATGCCTGTAATCCCAGCACTTTGGGAGGCCAAGGTGGGAGGATCGCTTGAGCCCAGGATTTTGAGACCAGCCTGGGGAACATGGCGAGACTCCACCTCTATAAAAAATACAAAAATTGGCAAGGTGCAGTGATGCACACCTGTAGTCCCAGCTACTTAGGACTACAGGCTTGGGAAGGGGGAGAAGTGATTGAGCCTGGGAGGTGGAGACTACAGTGAGCCATGATCATGCCACTGCACTTCAGCCTGGGCAACAGAGTGAGACCCTATCTCAAAAAATAAAATAAAAGGCCGGGCATGGTGGCTCACACCTGTAATCCCAGCACTTTGGGAGGCCGAGGTGGGTAGATCACGAGGTCAGGTGGTCTCGATCTGAGACCATCCTGACAAACAAGGTGAAACCCCGTCTCTACTAAAATTATAAAAATAAGGCGGGTATGGTGGTGGGCGCCTGTAGTCCCAGCTACTCGGGAGGCTGAGGCAGGAGAATGGCGTGAACCCGGGAAGCAGAGCTTGCAGTGAGCCAATATTGCGCCACTGCACTCCAGCCTGGATGACAGAGTGAGACTCCATCTCAAAAAATAATAATAAAATAAAATAAAAAATAAGACGGGCACATTGGCTCACACCTGTAATCCCAGCACTTTGGGAGGCCAAGGTGGGCAGATAACCTGAGGTCGGGAGTTTGAGACCAGTCTGGTCAACATGGAGAAACCCCGTCTCTATTAAAAATACAAAATTAGGCCGGGCGCGGTGGCTCAAGCCTGTAATCCCAGCACTTTGGGAGGCCGAGGCGGGTGGATCACGAGGTCAGGAGATCGAGACCATCCTGGCTAACATGGTGAAACCCCATCTCTACTAAAAATACAAAAAACTAGCCGGGCGAGGTGGCGGGCGCCTGTAGTCCCAGCTACTCGGAGGCTGAGGCGGGAGGAGGCGGAGCTTGCAGTGAGCCGAGATCTCGCCACCGCACTCCAGCCTGGGCGACACAGCGAGACTCCGTCTCAAAAAAAAAAAAAAAAAAAAAAAAAAATTAGCTGGGCATGGTGGTGGCTACTCGGGAGGCTGAGGCAGAAGAATCGCTTGAACCCTGGAGGCAGAGGTTGTGGTGAGCCAAGGTTTTGCCATTGCACTCCACCCTGGGCAATAGGAGCAAAACTCGGTCTCAAAAATAAATAAATAATAAAATAAAATAAAATTTGTCTTGTACTTCCTAAAACCATCTTTGGGAAACAATGGAAGCAGTCTCCCCTCCAGATCCAAGAGATCACCAGTACCCTTTAATCCACCCAAGAATGCAGCCCCCTGTGGTTGTAGCCTGGTCTGTCAGACTCTCAGACGAACTGCACAGAGGAGTCTGAGAGACAGCTTGATGCTGTGACACCCCCACAGCATCCTCTGCACCTGTCAGTTTTATTCCCTGTAATCACAGAGCCAAGAATGTACTCCAGAGTTTCAAAAGGGAAGTCTTCTTAGAAACAACTATTCAAACCCTGGTTTTACAGATGAGGAAACTGAGGCTCAGATGAGGGAAAGAGGATTGCCTAAAGCTCCCAATAACTTTTTCACTGAAAGATTATTATCAGTGTCCTATGTAAGAAAATTTGTTCTGGGGTTTCACAAGTTTAAGGAACAGTCATCAAGACTAGGCAAGGTGGCTCACGCCTGTAATCCCAGCATTTTCTGAGGCTGAGGCAGAGGATTGCTTGATTACAACAATTAGCCATGCCTGGTGGTGCATACTTGTAGTCCCAGGTACTCAGGAGGCTGAGGTAGGAGGATCGCTTGAATCCAGGAGGCAGAGGTTGCAATGAGCCGAGATAGACTGCATTCCAGCCTAAGCGACAGAGTGAGACTCTGTCTTTAAAAACAAAAACAAAAACAGAAACAGTGATCTAGTCCAACTCGCACATTGCTGGGATAAATTAAACCAAGTCCCAGGAAGGGGAAGTGGCTACCCCAGATGGCCTTGTGTGAGCTTTTTTTGCGCTGGAAAAGCACAGGTCTGAAAGCTGCTGGCTCACAGCTCTCTCAGGGGCTGCTCTACCCAGCCCGTTGCTCTGTGCAGGTTGCCTTATGCTTTGGAGGATGTCTCAGAGGACGCTTTGGAGATTGGTGGTAATGCTCCTTCTAGGGTGTGTTGCGTCCTTGTGTATAGTATATGCCTGTGTGTGCAAAATCATGGTTGTCCTAGGGGCTAAGATTATCTCACTGGTTTTCAAACTTTGTTCAAATAAATCCTTTTAAAAGATTCAATTTATGAGGAGGGTTCTGAGAAGACAGCATAAGAAGCATCAGAAGGCCGGGCGCGGTGGCTCAAGCCTGTAATCCCAGCACTTTGGGAGGCCGAGACGGGCGGATCACGAGGTCAGGAGATCGAGACCATCCTGGCTAACACGGTGAAACCCCATCTCTACTAAAAAATACAAAAAACTAGCCGGGCGAGGTGGCGGGCGCCTGTAGTCTCAGCTACTTGGGAGGCTGAGGCAGGAGAATGGCGTAAACCCGGGAGGCGGAGCTTGCAGTGAGCTGAGATCCGGCCACTGCACTCCAGCCTGGGCGACAGAGCGAGACTCCGTCTCCAAAAAAAAAAAAAAGAAGCGGCCGGGCGCGGTGGCTCAAGCCTGTAATCCCAGCACTTTGGGAGGCCGAGACGGGCGGATCACGAGGTCAGGAGATCGAGACCATCCTGGCTAACACGGTGAAACCCCGTCTCTATTAAGAAATACAAAAAACTAGCCGGGCGAGGTGGCGGGCGCCTGTAGTCCCAGCTACTCGGGAGGCTGAGGCCGGAGAATGGCGTAAACCCGGGAGGCGGAGCTTGCAGTGAGCTGAGATCCGGCCACTGCACTCCAGCCTGGGTGACAGAGCGAGACTCCGTCTCAAAAAAAAAAAAAAAAAAAAAAAAAAAAAAAGAAGCATCAGAAATCTGTCTCCCCACCAAGACAAGCTGCACTGGCAGAATCTGACTTAACTCTGGAGTCTATTGAAGGCTTGCAACTTCTAGGGGAAGGCTTTGACAGTGCAGTTCATTGCCATTAATTTTGGTCAATTTCAGCCCCTACCATAGTAGCAGTCACCCATCCCTCACCCCCAGCACCTGGGAGGTAGCTGTGCACCAGTTCCAGGAGCAGCTTGTGGGAGCCAGCATGGACAATAAGGACTCTGTACTCCAAATACAGGAGATCTTGCTGATTGCTGCTTCTGATCACAGAGGTACAGAGAAAGAGGCAGCTCCTCCACTATTGCACCTCCCTCCATGGCTGTAAGCTTCTCCACCCCTAGCTGAAGTAACTTCCAGGGGATCGAAAGGCCTGGCATCTTTTCCCTTCTTCATTTTTGTCTTTTTCCTCCTTTGGGAGGCAGACATTGAAGAGTAAGATGTTCAAAAGCAACCACATATATAGGGGAAATGAGAAAGTCACTGCGCATGTGCAAGGAATGGTACAGGCTCAGAAAAGACCTGTGAAGACCTTAAGTTTACAAGGCCGGGTGCTGCGGCTCACGCCTTTAATCCCAACACTTTGGGAGGCTGGGGCCAGAAGATCACTTGAGCCCAGGAGTTTGAGACCAGCCTGGGCAACAGAGGGGAACCCCACCTCTACAAAAAATTTAAAAAGTAGCTGGATGCGGTGGTGTGCACCTGTAGTCCCAGCTACCTGGGGGCTGAGGTGGGAGGATGGCTTGAACTGGGGAGATGGAAGCTGCAGTGAGCCGTGATTGTGCCACTGCACTTCAGCCTGGATGACAGAACGAAACCCTGTCTCAGGGAAAAAAAAAAACAAAAAAAACTTTAAGTTTACATTTCAGGCTGATTCTTGGCACAGGGGTAGCCTACAACAATCAAAAACACAAAAACAAAACTAGCAAATTCTGGGGAAGGGGGAGAATCTGATATCCAGAGATATGACATCATTCGATTATTTTTTAATTTCCTTCAAGAATTTTTTCTTTGCATTCCTAACTTGGTGATCTGGTGCAAGAGGCCTAGCTTTTGGCCTATCTCAGCTTTTTCACATGCCTTCCTCACTAAGTGTAATAATTTCTAGCTTTTCTTTTTTGAGACAGAATCTTGCTCTGTCGCCCAGGCTGGAGTGCAGTGGTGCAATCTTGGCTCACAGCAACCTTGCCTCCCGGGTTCAAGCAATTCTCCTGCCTCAGCCTCCCTAGTAGCTGGGATTACAGGCATGTGCTGCTACCATGCCCAACTAATTTTTGTATTTTTCGTAGAGAGAGGTTTTGCCATGTTGGCCAGGTTAATCTCAAACTCCTGACTTCAAGTGATCCACCTGCCTCAGCCTCCCAAACCACCTGCCTCAGGTGCAGTGGCTCAAGCCTGAGCCACTGCACCTGGCCTTGTACTAACTTTGAATAACTGACAGAGAAAATATCTTCACCCAGGCCAGGCGCGGTGGCTCATGCCTTTGTAATCCCTGCACTTTGGGAAGCCAAGGCGGGTGGATTACCTGAGGTCAGCAGGTCGAGACCAGTCTGGCCAACAAGTTGAAACCCTGTCTCTATTAAAAATACAAAAAATTAGCTGGGCACGGTGGCGGGCACCTATAGTCCCAGCTACTCAGGAGGCTGAGGCAGAAGAATCGTTTGAACCTGGGAGGTGGAGGTTGCAGTGAGCTGAGATCGTGCCACTGCACTCCAGCCTGGGTGGCAGAGTGAGATTAGGTCTCAAAAAAAGAAAAAAAGAAAATATCTTCACCCACTAGACTAAATGAAAATATATCCAAAAATTTACTGATGGGTAGTATACTGAAAATAGTTGCTAATACTGCTGGGTTATTGCAAGGATTGGTATGTGGTCCATGACAGATAAGAAAACACTAACAGCTACTGATTTCTATGGCATGTATCTACATCACTGGTACTCAAGCTCAGCCATGCCAGTGCAGACTCTCAGACTTCTAACAAAAACATAAGGGAAAACATGTTGTTATCCAATAATACATAAAATAATCAGGGAAAAATACAGCATACGTCATTTTATTGCACTTAGCAGGTGCTGTGTTTTTTACAGACTGAAGGTTTGTGACAACTCTGCATCACACAGGCCTGTCGGCACCATTTTTCCAGCAGCATGCACTCATTTCATGACTCTGTGTCATATTTTAGTAATTCTCACAATATTTCAAACTGTTTTTTATTGTATATCTGTTATGGTGATCTGTGATCGGTGATCTTTGATGTTACTATTGTAATTGTTTTTGGTGCCATGAACTGCACCCACAGAAGACGGCAGACTTATAAATGTCCCGTGTGTTATCGCTGCTTCACTGGCTGGCCTTTTCCTGTCTCTCTCCCTCTCCTCAGGCCTCCCTATTCCTTGAGACACAATAATATGGAAATTAAGCCAATTAATAACCTTACAATGGTCTCAAGTGTTTAAGTGAAAGTAAGAGTCACTCATCTTTCACTTTTTTTGTTTTGTTTTGTTTTCTAAACAGTCAGGATCTGGCCGGGCGCGGTGGCTCAAGCCTGTAATCCCAGCACTTTGGGAGGCCGAGGCGGGTGGATCACGAGGTCAGGAGATCGAGACTATCCTGGCTAACATGGTGAAACCCCGTCTCTACTAAAAATACAAAAAACTAGCCGGGCGTGGTGGCGGTCGCCTGTAGTCTCAGCTACTTGGGAGGCTGAGGCGGGAGAATGGCGTGAACCCGGGAGGCGGAGCTTGCAGTGAGCTGAGATCCGGCCACTGCACTCCAGCCTGGGAGACACAGCGAGACTCCGTCTCAAAAAAAAAAAAAAAAACAGTCAGGATCTCACTCTGTCAGTCAGGCTGGAGTACAGTGGTATGAACATGGTTGGCTCACTGCAGTACCAACCTCCTGGGCTCAAGTGATCTTCCCTCCTCAGCTTCCTGAGTAACTGGGGACACAGGTGTGCACCATCATGCCTGGCTAATTTTTTTTTTTTTTTTTTCCTGTAGAGACAGGATCTCACTATGTTGAATTTGGTCTCAAACTCCTGGGCCTGAACTCCAGGAGGAACCGATCCTGCTGCCTTGGCCTCCCAAAGTGCTGGCATCATAGGCGTGAGTCACCACATCCAGCTGTCTTTCACTTTACATCAAAAGCTAGAAATGGGCTGGGCGGTTTCTTTTTTTGTTGTTTTTGAGATGGAGTCTCGCTCTGTCACCCAGGCTGGAGGGCAGTGGCACGATCTCGGCTCACTACAACCTCCACCTCCTGGGTTCAAGCAATTATCCTGCTTCAGCCTCCCGAGTAGCTGGAACTACAGGCACATGACACCACATCCGCCTAATTTTTGTATTTTTAGTAGAGATGGGGTTTCACCATGTTGGTCAGGCTGGTCTCAAACTCCTGATCTCAAATGATCTGCCCACCTCAGCCTCGCAAAGTGCTGGGATTACAGGTGTTGAGCCACCGCACCCGGCCTAGGCGGTTTCTTTATCTTCCTATCAAACCAATCCTGTCTACCTATGCATAAAAAAACAATACTCTCCTCCTACCTGTCTGAGCAACTCCAGCTTCTTCAGTTCTTCATTGTAGGCTTCTGGGTTCTCTCCATAATTCTTCAGGACAAACTAAAGAAAGAGAAGAACATAAGCCAGTGGCAGAGAAAACCCGTGCCTCGCCCTCTGAGTCCTGGGCAAGCACCAACCAGGGCTCAGGATTAACTGCAGATCTACAACCATAAGCATGTCTCCTGGACCACCAGGAACTTGACTTTATGAAGAGGCAGCACCAAAATGCTGACCATGAGAGCCTTGACCCTGCACCAGCACTCTGGCAAGTCCTCCTAATGCTGCAGCCTCTCTACAAAGTCCAGGAGTCTGCCAGCTCAGGAAGCCAAGGAACTCAGCTGACTGAAATGGGGTCCTAGTAAGGATTCCAGAAAGGGTCACAAACTCAAGCCTCCCTAGATTGGGCCCTGCTGTGTTTTGGGGTCACAACCATAACCTTAAGCTCTAGCAAGTGCAGGCAAGAGGCACCAAACAAGAGTGGGAACAGAAAGCCTCTCTCACCAACCCATCCTCCTGGCCTGGGAAAGGATAGCATAGAAATATGTGATCTGCAGTGTCCTCATCTGTGAGGAAAGACCTGCGGCTATGTGAGGAGAATGGCCCAGGTGGGAGAAGGTGAGGAAGGAGAGGTCACTACCCACATCAGAGAGAGCACTAGAGTGCCTGTCCACAGTGGCACTCACCACCTCCAGAGCAGACTGTCTTGGACAATGAGCATACACACCCGCCTGGAGGCACAGGCTCAGCCCAAAAGGCCCCCTGTTCAACTCAGATCACCAGACTAAGGCAACTGCAACTGCCCCTGTTGCAGTACTTGCTGCTGGTGTCTTGGCTAGCAATCTGGGGGGGCCAGATCCACTCACGCCACAAACACTAAGAGCACTGATACCCACCTCACAGGGCTCCTTAAGGCCATGACCAAGGTTTGCAAGGTGGAGAGAGAGGCTGGGAAAGGCTGAGATGAGGCAGCCTGCTCTGTGTGGGAGCACACTCACTCACACCATGTGTGTGGCCACCCATCTTTCCTGGGGTCCCTTCCCAGGATCCAGGAACCATGGCTAAGGAATCAGCCACATGGGAACCAGGAAGCCTGTGTGACAGCTTCTATCTGCCTGGTGAGCAAAGGGAGAAGAGGAACAGATGGCAGGGAGGTGACAGCTGAGCTCATTACAGCACCACGCAACCCTTTCCCAAACCTCCGAGTGTAACCCTGGTTCTCCTGTTGGTTTCAGCTCCTGAAAGTCCCTGTGTCCATAAGTTCTTTTCTCTCTCCACCTCTGTCCTGGACAATCCACCCCTAAAAATCCGTCCCTTACCAAGTGGCCAGAATTGTTATTTCTAACACAACTCTGAGGTCACTTCTAGCTTTAAATCCTTCGGAAACACACATACACCCCTAGGGAGAAGATAGACCAAAACATGCTTATCTCAGGACAGTGATATGACAGGAAATGACGTATAATCTAAAAAGAATGTGTGCAGTAGCTTCCCAAAGCCTCTAGGACCAAATCTAATCTTGGCACAGAGTTTATGACCCTGCACGACCTGTTCCTGGCCGGGCGAGGTGGCTCAAGCGTGTAATCCCAACACTTTGGGTGGCCAAGGTGGGAGAATCACTTGAGGCCAGGAATTGGAGATCAGCCTGGGCAAAAGAGCAAGACCTGTCTCTACAAACATAAACAAAAATAAACAACCTGCTCCTCACAACCTTCAAGGATTGTCCTCTGGCACCTCCCAGGGACAACCAGCCCACAGTACTTGGGAATTGCTGCTCTCAGGTATCAATGCTTATCTACATTGCCCTACCTTCTCTACTAAGATTCAGCTGAAATGTCACTTCCTTGAATATTAGCTGCTGTTCGGCTCACATTCCAAACATGCCTCCATTATACTGTGTGCTGACAGCAGGGTCATGCCAGTGACCCCAACCTCAAACAATAAGCATTAAGGAATGGTAGGGGCCTTATCAGATGTGTTGTATACTCAGCAAATTATTGCTTTCACAGGAAATGCAGAGGACAGATGAACATGAAAAGGAAACACTCAGAAAAATGAAGAAAATGGGGCAACAATGAACCCACTCTTCAAAAAATTAATGTCAGGCCGGGCGCGGTGGCTCACGCCTGTAATCCCAGCACTTTGGGAGGCCGAGGCGGGCGGATCACAAGGTCAGGAGATCGAGACCACGGTGAAACCTTGTCTCTACTAAAAATACAAAAAATTAGCCGGGCGCGGTTGTGGGCGCCTGTAGTCCCAGCTACTCGGGAGGCTGAGGCAGGAGAATGGCGGGAACCCGGGAGGCAGAGCTTGCAGTGAGCTGAGATCCGGCCACTGCACTCCAGCCTGGGCGACAGAGCGAGACTCCGTCTCAAAAAAAAAAAAAAATTAATGTCATTTAAAAGGAGGAGGTTGAGCAGTGGGCTATTCTAGATTAAAAACGATTAAACAGGTTGGACATGGTAGCTCAAGCCTGTAACCCCAGCACTTTGGGTGGCTGAGGTGGGAGGATTGTTGAGCCCAGGAGTTCAAGAGCAGCCTGGACAACATAATGAGACCCCATCTCTACAAATTAAAAAAAAAAAAAAAAAAAAATTAGCTAGGTATGGTGGCCCAGCCTGTAGCACCAGCTACTCCAGAGGGTGAGGTGGGAGAATCAGCCTGGGAGGTTGAGGCTGTGGTGAGCTGTGTGCACATTCCAGCCTATTTCCAAATAAATAAATAAATAAGTGATTAAAGGGACAGAACACAACTAATGCAATATGAGAACCCCAACTGGATCTGAGTCTGCAAAAAAAGAAAAGTCATAAAAGATAGGGGAAAATTATGGTAGATTTTCTTAGGTATGATAATAATATTGTGATTGTGCAGGAGAATGTCCTCACTCTTAGGAAAAACATGCTGAGATGTGTCCAGGAAAAGTGATGTCCAAAACTTACTTTCTTTTTTTTTTTTTTGAGACGGAGTCTTGCTCTGTAGCCCGGGCTGGAGTGCAGTGGCCGGATCTCAGCAGCTCACTGCAAGCTCCGCCTCCCAGGTTTACGCCATTCTCCTGCCTCAGCCTCCCGAGTAGCTGGGACTACAGGCGCCCGCCACCTCGCCGGGCTAGTTTTTTGTATTTTTTAGTAGAGACGGGGTTTCATGGTGTTCGCCAGGATGGTCTCGATCTCCTGACCTCGTGATCCGCCCGTCTCGGCCTCCTAAAGTGCTGGGATTACAGGCTTGAGCCACCGCGCCTGGCCCAAAACTTACTTTCAAAGGGCTTGTGGGATCTCTATCTATCTATCTTATCTGGAGAGAACACAAATATGGTGAAATACATCCATCAAAACTAGGTAGCTGGGGATGGTGGCTTATGCCTGTAATCCCAACACTTTGGGAGGCCAAGGCGGGTGGATCACTTGAGGTCAGTTCGAGACCAGCCTGACCAACATGGTGAAACCCATCTCTACTAAAAATACAAAAATTAGCCAGGTGTGGTGGTGGGTACCTGTAATCCCAGCTACTCGGGAGGCTGAGATAGGAGAATAGCTTGAACTCAGGAGGGGGAGGTTGCAGTGAGCTGAGATTGTACCACTGCACTCCAGTCTTGGCCACAGAGCAAGACTCCATCTTAAAAAAAAAAAAAAAAAAAAAAAAAAGCCGGGTGCAGTGGCTCAGGCCTGTAATCCCAGCACTTTGGGAGGCCAAGGCAGGTGGATCACAAGGTCACGAGATCGAGAACATCCTGGCTAACATGGTGAAACTCCGTCTCTACTAAAAATACAAAAAATTAGCCGGGCATGGCAACATGTGCCTGTAGTCCCAGCTACTCGGGAGGCTGAGGCAGGAAGATGGCGTGAACCCGGGAGGCGGAGCTTGCAGTGAGCCGAGATCACGCCCCTGCACTCCAGCCTGGACAACAGAGCAAGAATGTTTCAAAAAAAACAAAAAACAAAAAACAAAAAACTAGGTGATCTGCTAGGTGCAGCAGTTCACACTTCTAATTCCAGTACTCTGGGAGGCCGAGGTCAGAGGATCACTTGACCCCAGGAGTTCAAGGCCAGACTGGGCAACATAACAATAAATCCCGGCCGGGCGCGGTGGCTCAAGCCTGTAATCCCAGCACTTTGGGAGGCCGAGGCGGGTGGATCACGAGGTCAGGAGATCGAGACTATCCTGGCTAACATGGTGAAACCCCGTCTCTACTAAAAATACAAAAAACTAGCCGGGCGTGGTGGTGGGCGCCTGTAGTCTCAGCTACTTGGGAGGCTGAGGTGGGAGAATGGTGTGAACCCGGGAGGCGGAGCTTGCAGTGAGCCGAGACCACGCCACTGCACTCCAGCCTGGGAGACACAGCGAGACTCCGTCTCAAAAAAAAAAAAAAAAAAAAAAAAAAAAAAAAAACAATAAATCCCATCTCTACAAAAATTAAAAAATGAATCAGCCAGGTGCAGCGCACACCTGTAGTCTCAGCTACTCCAGAGGCTGAGGCAGGAGGATCACCTGAGCCTAGCAGTTCAAGTCCAGCCTGGTCAACATGGAGTAAATCCCGTCTCTAAAAACAAAACAAAACAAAACCAAAAAACTAGATAGTGAGAATTTGGGCAAGCACTGCATTATTCTTCCAACTTTTCTATATGTTTGAAATTTGAAAAGCAAATGTCTTAAGAGTTGCTAAAGAGCTAAATGGTATTTGAACACCACTTTCCCCTGTCAGCGGGTTTTACCTTTTGTGGGTCCTTTGAGAATATGATAAAAGCCATGAAATAAATCCCCCTAGAAATTTTCAACTATGCACAAACATAAGGAATTACCAAGAACTTTAGGGAGCTGACAGGCATTTAACAATCCTCACTCTGCTCTATCCAACTCAACCCCCTCTCCACTCACTCCCTCAAAAACCATGACAACAACAACAACAAAACCACAACTATAAAAAGTGGCCTTGGGTTGGGCATGATGGCTCATGTCTGTAACCCCAGCACTTTGGTAGGCTGGGGTGGATCACTTGGGGCTAGGAGTTCCAGACCAGCCCGGGCAATATGGCGAGACCCCCATCTCTATGAAAAAAAATTTAAAAATTCGCCAGGAGTGGTGGTGCATGCCTGTGGTCTCAGCTAGTTGGGAGGCTGAGGCAGGACTGCTTAAGCTCAGGAGTTTGAAGCTACAGTGAGCTATGATGGCACCACCTCACTTCAGTTGGGGTGTTGGAGTGAGACCCTGTCTGTATTAAAAAATAAAAATAAGCCAGGCACAGTGGCTCATGCCTGTAATCCCAGAACTCTGGGAGGCCGAGGTGGGCAGATCATTTGAGCCTAGGAGTTCAAGACCAGTCTGGCCAACATGGTGAAACCCCATTTCTACAAAAAGCACAAAAATTAGCCAGGTGTGGTGGTGTGCGCCTATACTCTTGGTCAGTTGGGAGGCTGAGGTGAGAGGACTACTTGGCACCAGGAGTTCAAGGTTGCAGTGAACCATGATTGTGCCACTGCACTCCAGCCTGGGTGACAGAGTGTGACACTGTCTCAAAAATAATTAATTAACTAATTTTTTAAATGTGGCCTAAGCTATGAGGTAAAACTTGACTTTATGAGAGAATGTTCTGTGGTTAACCCCCTTGCAGTAAGAGGTTTTGCCCACCCTTTTAGGTTAGAGAAAATGAGTAAAAGTGTAGCTCAGAGGTCTCGTGGGATAGAGGCCAAAGGAATCAGATGGACATGAGACTCCTATGTCCTAGAAACAAGGCTTCCCGTGATATCACTAGAAACATCTGACCCTGCTGTTCACACAATGGTGACAGAAAGATGCTGCTCCCACCCCTAGCAAATCATGCCTAGAGGTCACATTCTATCTGAGTCTCATCTTGGTCCTCCTGTAAGATCAGCAGCAGATGCTTACTGAGAGCCTACCACAAGTCAGGCACTGTGCTAAGTGCCTAGTAAGCACTCTGTCCTTACAACAACCCTAAGAGGTAGACACTATTATCATCACCACTTTATAGATGAGGAAATGAGGAAACTGAGGCAAAGAGGGTATTCACCAAGGTCACTGCGCTAATAACTGATAGGGATATGATTGAAACCCAGGCATTTGGGCTCCAGAGCCCATGTTCTTTCCATATTAGACCAATCCATTTCTATTTAAATGTATTTTATTTTATTTTTATTTTACTTTATTTTATTTATTTTATTTTAGACAAGGTCTCATCCTGTTGCCCAGGCTGGAGTTACAGTGGTACTACAACCATAGCTCACTGTAGTCTCAAACTCCTAGGTCCAAGTAATCCTCCTGCCTCAGCCTTCCAAGCAGCCGGAACTACAGGCACATGCTAGCATACTCAGCTAATTTTCTGTAGAGGTAGTGTCTTGCTATGTTGCCCAGGCTGGTCTGGAACTTCTAGCCTCAAGCAATTCTTCTGCCTCAGCCTCCCAAAGTATTGGAATTACAGACACAAGCCATCACACCCAGACTTTTCTTAAATTTTGTAGAGACAGGGGTCTCACTATGTTGTCCAGTCTGGTCTCAAACTCCTGGGCTCAAGTAATCATCCCACATAAGCCTCCCAAAGCATTTCTGTTTTTTAAAAATATGGTTCTTACAAACAACTCTGAAAAAACAGGCACAGAAAATGAATCCCTGCCCACACAATGAGTCAGTGGAGCAGCCAGGATATTTATGTTATT
Organism: Theropithecus gelada; assembly: GCF_003255815.1. Lineage (NCBI taxonomy): Eukaryota > Metazoa > Chordata > Mammalia > Primates > Cercopithecidae > Theropithecus > Theropithecus gelada. The sequence continues at coordinate 92,884,544 of NC_037669.1, forward strand.
ATTATTATTTGGAGCCTGTTAGAAGCAAAAAGGATATTTTTAAAACCCTAACAAGGCCGGGCGCGGTGGCTCAAGCCTGTAATCCCAGCACTTTGGGAGGCCGAGGCGGGTGGATCACGAGGTCAGGAGATCGAGACTATCCTGGCTAACATGGTGAAACCCCATCTCTACTAAAAATACAAAAAACTAGCCGGGCGTGGTGGCGGGCGCCTGTAGTCTCAGCTACTTGGGAGGCTGAGGCGGGAGAATGGCGTGAACCCGGGAGGCGGAGCTTGCAGTGAGCCGAGATCACGCCACTGCACTCCAGCCTGGGAGCACAGCGAGACTCCGTCTCAAAAAAAAAAAAAAAAAAAAAAAAACCCTAACAAAATCCTCTGTGACTTCTGATCACTCCTCCACTAAAAAAGAAGAAAGAGGCTAGGTGAAGTTCTTGGAGTAAGGGACAGAGACCTTGTCCCCATTTCGCTATGGTCTGGGACTCTGCAGAACTCGAAACAGTCTAGTAAGGAGTATGAGGCTCCAAAGGAGCCTGAGAAGGCAGGCCCAGCAGCAGACCAGGAGAAAGAACCAGAGGCCCTGACAGGACCCCAGTACCTACACACTAACGGCAGGAAGACCAGAGAACCTCCAAAAACAGCCAGGCTTTGGAGTAGCTGGGGATCCTTTTCTGAAGGAGTAAGAGAAGACCCGTGGAGAGCTCTCAGAGAGGGCACGTCCAGGGATCAGAGCCACCGAGGGGAAAAAGAAAAGAAAGGAGTTACCAGATTACAAGTAGGAAACAGTACCCCTGAGATGCTGTGAAATCTGGGCTTGGTTTTTTGTTTTTTATTTTTATTTTTTAGAAATGGTCTTGCTCTGTCAGGAAGGCTGGAGTACAGTGGTACTATCATAACTCATTGCAGTCTCAAACTCCAAGTGATCCTCCCACCTCAGCCTCTCATGTAGCTAGGACTACAGGTGTGTGCCACCATGCCCAACTAATTTTTTTTTTTGAGATGGAGTCTCACTCTGTTGCCTAGGCTGGAGAACAAGGGCGCGATCTCAGCTCACTGCAACCTCCACCTCCCGGGTTCAAGCAATTCTCCTGCCTAAGCCTCCCAAATAGCTGGGACTACAGGCGCATGCCACCATACCCGGCTAATTTTTGTATTTTTAGTAGAGATGGGGTTTTGCCATGTTGACTAGGCTGGTCTCAAACTCTTTTTTTTTTCTTTTTTTTTTGAGATGGAGTCTCATTCTGTCGCCCAGGCTGGAGTGCAGTGGTGCCATCTCGGCTCACTGCAAGCTCCACCTCCTGAGTTCATGCCATTCTCCTGCCTCAGCCTCCTGAGCAGCTGCAACTACAGGCGCCCGCCACCACGCCCAGCTAATTTTTTGTATTTTTAGTGGAGACAGGGTTTCACCATGCTAGCCAGGATGGTCTCGATCTCCTGACCTCATGATCCACCTGCCTCGGCCTCCCAAAGTGCTGGGATTACAGGTGTGAGTCACCGCGCCCGGCCCTGGTCTTGAACTCTTGACTTCGTGATCTACCCGCCTTGGCCTCCCAAAGTGCTGGGATTACAGGCGTGAGCCACTGTGCCCAGCCTCAGCTAATTTTCATTTTTATTTTGTAGAGACAGGAGTCTTGCTATGGTGCCTAGGCTGGTCTCAAACTTCTGGCCTCCAGCTATCCTCCCACCTCCGCATCCCAAAGCGCTGGGATTACAGGTGTGAGTCACCATGCCCAGTCTAGGCCTGGCTTCTTTCATGTGTAAAATGGGGTTAATAGCACTTGCTACGTCTAGCTCAGAGCTGTTATAAGGATTTAAGTTATTTCCTCAACAGGGAAGGAAGATGCTCAGGTGAAAATATTGTTTACAATAGGCCAAGACCTGTACTAAGAACTTACAAGCATTAGAAAGACAAGCTCTGAACAGGTTCTCACTTATTTGTAGGAGCTAAAAATTAACTCCACTGAATTCATGGAAACCAATAGTAGAATGATGAATACCAGAGGCTGGGAAGGGTAGTGGCAGTGTGGGGAGCGGAGTGGGAATGGTTAATGAGTACAAAAATATAGTTAGATAAAATGAATACAATCTAGTATTTCAGGCTGGGCGTGGTGGCTCACACCTGTAATCCCAGCACTTTGGGAGACCAAGGCAGGTGGATCATCTGAGGTCAGGAATTCGAGACCACCCTGTCCAACATGGCGAAACCCAGTCTCTACTAAAAAGACAAAAATTAGCTGGGCGTGGTGGCTGGTGCCTGTAATCCCAGCTACTTGAGAGGCTGAGGCAGTAGAATCGCTTGGACCTGGGAGGCAGAGGTTGTGGTGAGCCGAGATTGTGCCACTGCACTCCAGCCTGGATGACAAGAGTGAAACTGTCTAAAAAAAAAAAAAAAAAAAAAAAAGATCTAGTATTTGACAGCAAAACAGGGTGACTATAGTCAGCAATAATTTATTACATTTAAAAATAAAAGTATAGGCCGGGCGCGGTGGCTCAAGCCTGTAATCCCAGCACTTTGGGAGGCTGAGACGGGCGGATCACGAGGTCAGGAGATCGAGACCATCCTGGCTAACACGGTGAAACCCCGTCTCTACTAAAAAATACAAAAAACTAGCCGGGTGCGGTGGCGGGCGCCTGTAGTCCCAGCTACTCGGGAGGCTAAGGCAGGAGAATGGCGTGAACCCGGGAGGCGGAGCTTGCAGTGAGCCGAGATCCGGCCATTGCACTCCAGCCTGGGCGGCAGAGTGAGACTCCGTCTCAAAAAAAAAAAAAAAAAATAAAAAAAATAAAAGTATAATTGGATTGTCTGTAACACAAAGAAACGATAAATGCTTGTGGTAATGAATACCCCATTTACCCTGATGTGATTACTATACACGTATGGCCATATCAAAATCTCATGTACCCCATTAATTTTTGTGGGTACATAGTAGGTGTATATACTTATACACCTACTTAAGCCCAGGTGTTTGAGACCAGCCTGGGCAACACAGTGAGACCTTATCTCTACAAAAAATAAGCAAAATTAGCGGCACATGGTGGTGTGTGCCTGTGGTCCCAGCTATTCGGGAGGATGAGGTGGGAGGACCACTTGAGACCTGGCGGTAGAGGCTGCAGTGAGCTGAGATCACGCCACTGCACTCCAGCCTGGGTGTTACAGCAAGACCCAATCTCTAAAAAACTTAAAATAAAAAAGAACTTAGAAGCATTAACTTTTGATTCTCAGAAGCTTATGAAGTATATTATTAGTTCCATGTTTCAGGTAAGAAAAGTGAGGACCAGATTAGTTATGTAATCTTTGTGGCAGCTGAAGGTCATTCAGCTATTAAACAAATGAGAGGCCTAAACCAAGGTCTGATTCCAATAGCTATGCTGTTTACATGATGCTACTCTGCTATTTTACTGAGCACCAAACAGTAGAGAATTTTGTAACTAGATGAGATCACTGGAAACATCCATCCTGGTCCTGCCATGATTTTGCAGATTAGAAAAATGGGAAACCACAGATGAGCAATGATAGTGCTAGGACCCCAAGATGGATTTCCTGACTTTGGACCAAGTATTAATCCCTCTGCATCACCTTCTCTTGTACTAGTATGTTCTCATTCTTCTATGTATGCTTTACTCTTTTGCTCTTAATTTGATATAACATTTGGAATTTCATCATGCTAATTAAAGCAATAATCCAAGAAGAAAAGGCAATTAAAAGGCATCACATGTGTTAGTTTTACCTTTGTTCACCAATTACATTATGTTTCTTTTTCCTCCACTTCCAGAGTTGACTCAAATGTAGGGCATTCCTTGGGCTACTCCAAAAAACAAGCTTTTTTTTTTTTTTTTTTTTTTTTGGAGACAGGGTCTCTGACACCCAGGCTGGAGTGGCGAGATCTTGTTTTTTTTTTTTTTTTTCTTTTTTTTTGAGACGGAGTCTTGCTCTGTCGCCCGGGCTGGAGTGCAGTGGCCGGATCTCAGCTCACTGCAAGCTCCGCCTCCCGGGTTTACGCCATTCTCCTGCCTCAGCCTCCCAAGTAACTGGGACTACAGGCGCCCGCCATCTCGCCCGGCTAGTTTTTTGTATTTTTTAGTAGAGACGGGGTTTCACCGTGTTCGCCAGGATGGTCTCGATCTTCTGACCTCGTGATCCACCCGTCTCGGCCTCCCAAAGTGCTGGGATTACAGGCTTGAGCCACCGCGCCCGGCCGAGTGGCGAGATCTTGGTTCACCACAGCCTCGACCTCCCGGGCTCAAGCCGTACCCCCTACCTCAGCCTCCCGAGTAGCAGGGACTACAGGTGTGTGCCGTGACACCATGCCCATGCCTGACCTTTTTTTTTTTTTTTTTTTTTTTTTTTTTTTTTTAAGAGACGGGGTCTTGCTTTGTTGCCAGGTTAGTCTCAAACTCCTGGTTTTGAGTGATCCTCCTGCCTTGGCCTCCCAAAATGCTGGGATTACAGGCATAAGCCAACGTGCCTGACCAGTATTGTTAATTAATACAGTATATGTTCAGTTACTAAATTTCAAATGAGACTAATTATATTCAGAGAATGGCGCATTGCCAAGTGAAATCTTCAGCTCCTTGGTCCATGTCAGCAAGCCTGAAAGAAAACCGCCACAGGCCAAGAGTACTGGGGACAAGAACATACCTTCATCCTCCCCTTGTCTAATCCCTACAATAATACTCAAGGCCTCGTTCCCACATCTTTTCTGAATGGCCCCTTGCCTGTCTGAACAACACAGGTAACCTGAGTCTTCTCCCAGAAGGTCCTAGAACTAAACTAGGTCATTAAACCAATGCTTGTTAAGCACTCCCTATACACAGGTATTTTATTATGTACTGAGTAAAGGAAAGAATCTGGTCTAAACTCTTAAGTGAAATGGATATAGGCCTCTGGTGTATGAGATTCAAGTCAGAGAAGAATGGACAATCCAGGTCATCTGTGCCTGGAGCTGTTCTGCTACAAATACAAGTGAACAGACAGGCATAGGCAGACCAACTGGGTGACTCCAAATCTGTGACAAGAGATAAGACAGGTCACCACCACAGGTAACTGGCAATGTCCCATGCCCCTCACTGCTGAACAGCCAAGGGCCTTTAAGGCCTCTAGTCCTCTTATTTACCTTTCTATGTGTGTGTTTGTGTATGTATATACATGTGCAAGTTAGTTTTTCAAGAGCCAGCCATCCCATGGAAAATCTGGAAGGGGAAAAAATTCCATAAACCTGAAAACCCAGGCTTCTACCTGGATGTGAATAAAATGAACAGTAAAAAAAGGCAACAAGAGTGTGCACTGTGGGCCAGGCACAGTGGCTCATGCCTGTAATCCCAACACTTTGGGAGGCCAAGGCAGGCGGATCACCTGAGGCCAGGAGTTTGAGACTAGCCTAGCCAACATGGCGAAACCCCATCTCTATTAAAAATACAAACATTAGTTGGGCGTGGTGGTACATGCCTGTAATCCCAGCTACTCGGGAGGCTGAGGCACAAAAACTGCTTGAACCCAGAGGCAAAGGTTGCAGTGAGACTGCACCATTATACCCCAGCCTGGGTGACAGAGCGAGACTGTCTCAAAAAAAAAAGAAAAAAAGAAAAAAAAACAGTGTGCACTGTGTGGGGTGCAGTCTAGCCCAGTGGTGCAGAGCAAGACAGTCTGAATTCAGAGGAGGGTAAAGTTCTTTCTTATTTCTGGCCATCACACTTGTTGGGCGGCTAAGAGGACCCTAATGAAGTACAGTTCAACCCGTGTGATAAACAGGAGGAAGGGAATTTGAGTAAGGGCCTGAGCAAGGGCAGTGACCAGATGTGGAAAAAGAGAAGCTGAAAGTTCTCATAGGAGAGGATTGGGGAGTGAAGTTAGAGAGGCAGGCTGAAGCGAGCTGGGGACAGGCCATGAGCAGCCTGATGGGAAAGTAGAGATTGAGAGATCAACTTAGCCAGAGTGGGAGGAAGGGAGATGAAGAGAAGCCAAGTGACAGGCAGGGTGGCTACCAGCCAGACGTACACCTGCACTTGAGGATGAGGGTTACTGTGTAGATTTCTAGAAGGTAAGTTTCAATGAAGACAGGGTTTTGTAGGGTTTTTTTGGAGACAGGGTCTCACTCTGTTGCCCTGACTAGAGTACAGTGGTGTGAGCTTGGCTCAATGTAACATCCACCTCCTGGGCTCAAGTAATCCTCCCACCTCAGTCTCCTAAGTAGCTAGGCGCTCACCACCATGCCCACCTAATTTTTGTATTTTCAGTAGAGATGGGGTTTCACCATGTTGGCCAGGCTGGTCTCAAACTCCTGGACTCAAGTGATCCACCTGCCTCAGCCTCCCAAAAGTTTGGGATTACAGGTGAGAACCACTGCTCCCAGCCAAGACACAGGTTTTTGTCACCACTGTACCCAGTGCTGGCACATGACAGGCACTCAATAATTATTTGTTCAATGAATGAATCAGGGATGAATGTCTAACAGCTCAGTCCAAGTGAGCTGGACTTGAGCTCAAGTAGAGCTGGTTAAGGGCAAGTGTTTGGGTCACAAAGAAGAAAGAACTTTAAACAGTAATACCTGAGGCCAAATCACTCACTGATAAAGAGGACAAGAGTTATCCATCATCAGTTTCCTCCAAAGTACAAGTTAAGAAGATGAAGGGCCAGCAGCATTTCCCCACTAAAAAAATTACGTGGGTCTGGCTGGGTGTGGTGGCTCATGCCTGTAATTCCAGCACTTTGGGAGGCCGAGGCAGGCAAATCACCTGAAGTCGGGAGTTCAAGACCAGCCTGACCAACATGGAGAAACCCCATCTCTACTAAAAATACACAATTAGCCGGGCATGGTGGTGCATGTCTGTAATCCCAACTACTTGAGAGGCTGATGCAGGAGAATCACTTGAACCTGGGAGGCAGAGGTTATGGTGAGCTGAGATGGTGCCATTGCACTCCAGCCTGGGCAACGAAAGCAAAACTCTGTCTCAAAAAAAACACAAAAAAACAAGTTACATGGGTCCAATATCCTAACCTAAAGTTAGCCACTGCAGTTCAAAACCATCCTGCTTTTCTGGCTTCTATTTCACATTATGCCTTAATGGAAGGCATGTCCCCTGGCCACCATGAAAGATGTGTCAAAAGCCCAGTCCTCTCAAACAACGAACCCCTTTACCTGTTTGGAAAACTCCTATTCATCCTTTAAAACCCATCTCTGGCAAGCCTTCTCTGATGGCCCCTCCTTAGGCTGGTATTTCTATACACTGCAAATACTTCTCTCTCTTTTTTTTTCTTTTTGAGACGTAGTCTTGCTCTGTCGCCCAGGCTGGAGTGCAGTGGCGCCATCTTGGCTCACTGCAAGCTCCGCCTCCCGGGTTCTCCTGCCTCAGCCTCTCAAGTAGCTGGGACTACAGGTGCCCGCCACTACGACTAGCTAATATTTTGTAGTTTTAGTAGAGATGGGGTTTCACTGTGTTGGCCAGGATGGTCTTGATCTCCTGACCAGGTGATCCGCTCACTTCAGCCTCCCAAAGTGCTGGGATTACAGGCATGAGCCACCGCGCCTGGCCTACAAATACTTCTACTCTTACATTACTGTAATCACTCTAATTTTTAAATTTCCTTTATGAATTCCTTGGAAAAAAAAAAGGCTGTCTCTTATTTGTCTGCTTATCAGGGTTCAGCATAGTACTTAACCAGTTGATGTAAACAGAACCAATTTTCACCCTTCTATCCTACATTAAATTCTAACCCTCGGCTCCAATTCACTGGCAGAGGTTCCCACAGCTCAGAGCAAGGATAAAGAAGGACAAGGGTACCAGTGGCAGAAGGCAGAGAAGGGGCTCTGCAGTTGGGGAAGGGGGTGCAGGTTGGGAAGAGTCCCCAGGCTGCAGTGGTTGGTGTCTGCATAGTTTCCTCCAATGTCTATGGAAGGAATTGTTTCGTATCTGATACCATCTCGGGCTAAAGGGCTAATGAGCAACTCCTCTCCTGGAGGCCCAGGTGCTTCGAGGGAAGTCACTGGTCACACAATACCCTTTCCGCTCCGTGTGAGTGGTCAGAGCAGCAAAGGCTAAACTCAAACAAAAATACGTCCGAGCCGGGCGCGGTGGCTCAAGCCTGTAATCCCAGCACTTTGGGAGGCCGAGACGGGCGGATCACGAGGTCAGGAGATCGAGACCATCCTGGCTGACACAGTGAAACCCCGTCTCTACTAAAAAATACGAAAACTTAGCCGGGCGAGGTGGCGGGCGCCTGTAGTCCCAGCTACTCGGGAGGCTGAGGCAGGAGAATGGCGTAAACCCGGGAGGTGGAGCTTGCAGTGAGCTGAGATCCGGCCACTGCACTCCAGCCTGGGTGACAGAGCAAGACTCCGTCTCAAAAAAAAAAAAAAAAAAAATACGTCCTAGGAGTTTGTGGGCCAAGATCTTATCCACTGCATTCCCATATATTTATGGTCACCATCTCTAAATTTCCTCTCAGCTGTCATTCAATCATTTGAGAAAGATTTTTCTGACTGCCAACTATGTAGAGGGTACACTGTTAGGCTCTGGGGAACACAGGGATACTTCTCAGGTAACGCACACTTGAATAGCGGGGTTAAAACACGGTATACATAACTGTCACCAGGGAAAGGATGAAAAGAGTTAAGGAATTAAGAGAAAAGAAAGATTAATCCAGGTAGGAAGATTAAGAAAGGCTCTGCAGGCTGGGCGCGGTGGCTCAAGCCTGTAATCCCAGCACTTTGGGAGGCCGAGATGGGCGGATCACGAGGTCAGGAGATCGAGACCATCCTGGCTAACACGGTGAAACCCTGTCTCTACTAAGAAATACAAAAAATAGCCGGGCGAGGTGGCGGCGCCTGTGGTCCCAGCTCCTTGGGAGGCTGAGGCCGGAGAATGGCGTGAACCCGGGGGGCGGAGCTTGCAGTGAGCTGAGATCCGGCCACTGCACTCCAGCCTGGGCGACAGCGCGAGACTCCGTCTCAAAAAAAAAAAAAAAAAAAAAAA
>NC_037669.1:92893608-92904749 GCF_003255815.1 Theropithecus gelada
GGGGGGGCGGGGGTTGGGAGCGTGCGGGGACCGGCCAACCGCCCCCCGCCCGGGGGAAAAGGCCGAGACCCCGTCAAAAAAAAAAAAAAAAAAAAAAAGAAAGGCTCTGCAGAAAGGAGAGCTTAAGCTGGACCTTGAAAGTTGGATGGGAGACAAGAAAATGAATTCACAGAGATTGAAGAAGGGCACCTCACCACCCCACAGGGCAAAATGAGAGCTCTTCTAGGCAGGAGGAATTCCATGACCAAAGGCACAGAAGAGGAAACAGTATGGTAAGGAAACAACAAGTGACTGCGAACAGAATCTAGGGTACCTCTATCAGATGCACACAGTAGATGAAGAACACAGTGGGGACTCAATAAATGCTGAAAGAACTGGGATAACTCTGGAAGAACTCTAATGGAAAAGTAAAGATACTAGCTCTATTCCAAGACTCCATCTCAAAAAAAAAAAAAAAAAAAAAAAAGATACTGGCTCCATTCTGTAAAACAGAAAACAGGAGTTTTGGCCTGGCGCAGTGGCTCACGCCTATAATCCCAGCACTTTAGGAGGCCGAAGTGGGTAGATCACTAGGTCAGGAGACCATCCTGGCTAACACGATGAAACCCCGTCTCTACTAAAAATACAAAAAATTAGCCGGGCGTGCTGGCGGGCGCCTGCAGTCCCAGCTACTTGGGAGGCTGAGGCAGGAGAATGGTGTGAACCCAGGAGGTGGAGCTTGCAGTGAGCCGAGATGGCGCCACTGCACTCCAGCCTGGGTGACAAAGTGAGACTCCGTCTCAAAAAAAAAAAAGAAAGAAAGAAAACAGGAGTTTTGTTGTGTCTTAGAAAAATTCACCCAATTGTATTTTTATGAAAGAGCAGAAGAAGGCCTGTAATCCCAGCACTTTGGGAGGCCGAGGCAGGCGGGTCACCTGAGGTCGGGAGTTCAAGACCAGTCTGACCAACATGGCGAAACCCCGTCTCTACTAAAAATACAAAATTAGTCAGGCATGGTGGCGCATGCCTGTAATCCCAGCTACTCGGGAGGATGAGGCAGGAGAATCGCTTGAACCCGGGAGGCGGGGGTTGCGGTGAGCCAAGATCGCACCACTGCACTCCAGCCTGGGCAACAAGAGCGAAACTCCGTCTCAAAAACAAACAAACAAACAAACAAACAAAAAACAGCAGCAGATGAAGAGAGTAACGTATGGATAACAGTTAACAAAATTCTAGAAGTTTGGATCAATTAGCCTCATTTCCTGGGCCCAAGAGGCTAAATGATGGACTCAAACACTGTCTGAACTAAGGCAATGGTGTATGGAGAGAAGAGGGCAGATAGCTTCTTGGGAAACTACTTCAAAACCCATTTTCTTTTTCCTATTTGTTTTCCCAAGCATCTCGCTAAGTGGTGCACCATCTAGACTGGGGCTTACTCTGGCATCTGCTGTGCTATGCCCACAAGGCCCCCCACCTGCGACAGCCTCCTGGTTGTTCCTTTTCACTTCTGCTCTATCTAGCCCTCAGTGCTACCAACACAGCGGATGTCTCAGAGGGCACCTGTGTTCAATCACCATACCTGGACCTCTCCACATAAGTTCCTTGCCTTAGTCAACGCCAAACCTGCCCGTCTGTTCTTCCAACACAGTAAGATTTCTCTAAGCTCTACAACACTGTTTATGCCCTCCAGTCGGTTACGAAAGGCAGTAACCCTCCTAAAAATGTCATGGGATTGTATCGTTTGGTCCAAAGAGACTCCCGAAGGAGAGACCATACAGCATCGCAGCAATTTTAAAACAAACCCTCACCGCACGGGTCAGGCATCTCCCTGGGTCACCGGGGCTCACGTCTTAAACACACGCCCTGAGCCATCCCCAGCGTCTGTCCCAGGAGGGCCGGGCGCAGCAGAAGAATCCGCACGGTCAGGGCCGCCCACCGCTCCCGCGCGGGGCGGTCCAGCCATGGAGGAGGGGCGGGGCAGAACTGGGTCCCAAGCGTCAGAAGGAGGAAGTGTGGTGCCTCAGTGGGAACTGCGGATGACTCGGGGCAGAAGTCGGGAAGCGGGTTCAGATGAGGATGCAGGTGCTAGCACCGGGCTATCGGGGAGAAGAATGGCCTGCGAGCCCCTGGGTGTGGGACAGGTTGAGGAACACTGGCGGAAGCCCCTCCTGGCCTCACCGGACCCTGCGACGGGGCCTGAGGTGATGGGCGCGCAGGGGGCGTCACGCGCTGGCAGACGACGGAGATACGCGGCGGATGGGGGAGAAGACGGAAGGCAAGCTCACCTTCTTAACAGCTGGTTGGAAGTGGAAGTCACCAGCCTCCTTCAGATCCAGCCAGATCATAGGCATGCGGGGCACGGCCTCCATGGCGGCTGGCGCCAGCCGGCCACCCGGCCACTCCCGTAGCTGCTGCAGCTGCTGGCTCAGCCGCGATCCCAGCCCCGCCCCTTCGCGCCGGAAGTCACTGGTCACGGGAGGGAATGAAAAATACCACCTGCCTGCCGGGAGTTGCAGTTTCCTCCCCTGCCCGCGTGGTCTTTTGCGCAGGCGCAGTCCCTGTTGCGCAGGCTCAGTCTTCTTCGCGCGGAGGGAGTAGGGCGGGGAGGAGCTCGCCAGCCCGAGGCGAAAGGGTTTCTGGGTTAATAGTCTTCCTCTGCTGAACTGAGAGGCGCGGAGCGACCTTATTCCCCGCTCCCGGGCCAAGCCCGCCTGCCGGCCCCTCCCGCCGCGCTCCTCCCTCCTAGGAAGAGCGTGCGAACTCACCTATGAACTTGCCCTCCCAAGTATTGTCAAGGGCCGTGGAGGACTGGTGCTGTGGTAGAGATGACGTGGCGGGCGGGCCGCTGGGAAGAGATGACGCGAAAACTGGCTTAAGAGAGGGTGCGGAGGGGCCACCTGGCCTGAAGGAGTCGGTGCTGAGAGCAGGGGGTTTCATTCTCAGGGCTGCGAAGGCTTTCGAGCTTTGGAACAGAAGAATGACTGACCAGAGACTGGCCTACTCAGCCCAGCCTGGGAGGCCGGGCAGTGCCCAAGGGAGACGGACGATAGGGAGGGAGCGCCTGGATGGAGCGTCTCAAGCGGAGCGAGGAGGCCCCTGGCCCTGTAGGAAAGTGGGTGGGGGAAGGTATCCGGCCAGGTGAGCTCCCAGGGAGGCCCAGAATATCTGGAAGGAGACCACGGAATGGAGAGCACCTGTTGCCTCTGTAGAGAGGACCTGTAGAGCAGGAATTGTTAAATCGTATGGCTGTATCACCTACTTTTAGAAATAAATAATAGGCTACTCGGGAGGCTGAGGCTGGAGGTTCAATCGCTTGAACCCGGGAGGCGGAGGTTGCGGTGATCCTAGATCGCGCCACTGCTCTCCAGCCTGGGCGACAGAGCGAGACTCCGTCTCAAAATAATAGTAACAATAGAAACAAGTAACAGAGAATGGCCTGGAGATAGTGAGTGCAAAAGTGGGAGCTGGGAGACCAGTGAGTCTTTTGTAGTCTTCCAGGAGACAGGTGATTGTAGCAAAGCAGAGGGAAATAAAAAGTGGGCAAAGAAATATTTTGCCCACTTTGAGAAATATTTGAGGAATATTTAGGAGACAGAAGTATCAGAACTTGGATGGATGTAAGGGAATGAGAACGTCGAATATGTTTTCCAAGCTTCTGACTTGTGCAGCTGGGTGGCTGTGGGACTGTTTACTGATAAGGGAAAACAGGAAGAGCAAAGGTTCAGGTCTGTGTTAAGCTCGAGGTCAAGGCCTTTGACTGGTTCTGGATGAAATGTGGAGACCACCATGTTTGGCGCGGTGGCTCACGCTTGTAATCCCATCACTTTGGGAGGCCGAGGTGGGCGGATCGCTTAAGCCCAGGAGTTCAAGACTAGCCTGGCCCACATGGCCAAACCCCGTCTCTACAAAAAATACAAAAATTAGCAGGACGTGGTGGCTCATGTACCCCTGTAGTCCCAGCTAGTCAGGAGGCCGAGGCGGGGGGATCGCTTGAGCCCGGGAGGCAAAGGTTGCAGTGAGCCGTGATTGTGCCATTGCACTCCAGCCTGGGCAACAAAAGTGAAACCGTGTGTAAAAAAAACAAAACAAAACATTGTGGAGACCGTGGGATGTGGGATCTGGGATTCTAAGACAGGCTTCACCCACAAGGTAGAGCCCAGGTCCCTTTGTTACGAGACCTTAAACCCTTTCAGGACTTAGTCAAGGGCCTAGCTTTATTCCAGTTGGAGTTAGAGCAGAAGAAAATGAAATTACATGAATGTTCATAGCAGTATCATTTCACAGTAGCCAAAAGGGAGAAGCAACCCATGCATTGATGGATGGATGCATGAATAAAGATGTATGTACATACAATGGAATATTATTCAAACTTTGTGGCCAGGCACGGTAGCTCACACCTGTAATTCCAGCAATTTGGGAAGCCGAGGTGAGTGGATCACCTGATTTGGGAGTTCAAGACCAGCCTGACCAACATGGAGAAACCCTGTCTCTACTAAAAATGCAAAATTAGCCGGGCATGGTGGCCCATGCCTATAATCCCAGCTACTCGGGAGGCTGAGTCAGGAGAATCGCTTGAACCTGGGAAGCAGAGGTTGTGGTGAGCCAAGATTTGCGCCATTGCACTCCAGCCTGGGCAACAAGAGTGAAACTCCATCTCAAAAAAAAAAAAAAATTGTAAACTTTGTTAGGTGTATTTTACCACAATTAAAAAAAAAAAAAAATATATATATATATATATATATATATATGACTTTGCAAATAATTTATTTAAAGAGAAAGAAAAATTTCCCAGTTCTTCTAGCATCCTAGAAGGGTTTGTTTCTGGAAGATATATATATATATTTTTTGAGACATAGAGTCTTGCTCTGTTTGCCCAGACCAGAGTGCTAATGGTGTGATGTCAGCTCACTGCAGCCTTGGCCTCCTGAGCTCACTCAATTCTCCAACCTCAGCCTCCGTAGTAGCTGGAGTACAGGCGTGTGCCACCAGGCCTGGCTAATTTTTTCTTGTATTTTTTGTAGAGATGGGTTTTTGCCATGTTGCCCAGGCTAGTCTTGAACTCCTAGGCTCAAGCAATCCGCCTGCCTCAACCTCCCAAAGTCCTGGGATTACAGACATGAGCCACTGCACCCAGCCTGGAAGACCATCTTGAGGTCACCTGGTCAGAGGTAGAGAAATTTCAGGCAAAGCCGGGCATGGTGGCTCACACCTGTAATCCCAGCACTTTTGGAGGCCAAGGTGGGCAGATCACTTGAGGTCAGGAGTTCAAGACCAACCTGGTTAATATAGTGAAACCCCATCTCTACTAAAAATACAAAAATTAGCTCAGTATGGTGGCGTGTGGCTATAGTCCCAGTTACTGCAGAGGCTGAGGCAAGACGATCGCTTGAACTTGGGAGGTGGAGGTTGCAGTGAGCCAAGATTGCACCACTGCACTCCAGCCTAGGTGACAGAGCAAGACTCTGTCTCAAAACAAACACAAGAAAGAAATTACGGGAAGGCCCACACCCTGCAAAACTGCCCAAACACAATTTGTAGTAAGTGAAATACAAAAATATGAAGCAGCCTACCTTGGGGCTTTCTGATGGTGAGGCACTGGTCAGCCATAAGGGAGCTGCAAGACCTAGGCACAACAGCTGAGTCCAGAGCAGGCTGGGAATTGGGAGACTACATCATAGCATTACTGAGCAAAGAAGGAGGCGGCCGCTTGGCCACAGGACACAGGCAGCCCGGGACCCAAACTTGAGGCCAGCAAGGGGTCAGGATTAAGCTGTTGCAGTTCAGTATGGGCTGGAACAGGAAGTGAGAGAGGAAGGGGAGAAGTAGGAAGCCCTAAATTGGGCCTTGCAAGACAGAGAAGATCTACAGAGATGGGCATTCCAGGTAGGTGGAATTGCAGAGGCAAGAGGGAGCTCTGGCTAGCCTCTAGGATTCAGGAGAGCTGGGCAGATGGGTTCCTTCCTCATGAGCTTCCTAGAGTGATAGCTTTGGCCCTACTGTCTTTCCTTCGCCTGGCCTCCACTCCCAAGGTGGAATGGGAACAACTTGTCCCCACATGGTGCTTCTGGAGTTGAACTACAACAAATGAAATAAATTATTCTGGCCGGGCGCGGTGGCTCAAGCCTGTAATCCCAGCACTTTGGGAGGCCAAGACCATCCTGGCTAACCCGGTGAAACCCTATCTCTACTAAAAAATACAAAAAACTAGCCGGGCGAGGTGGTGGGTGCCTGTAGTCCCAGCTACTCGGGAGGCTGAGGCAGGAGAATGGCGTAAACCCGGGAGGCAGAGCTTGCAGTGAGCTGAGATCCAGCCACTGCACTCCAGCCTGGGTGACAGAGCGAGACTCTGTCTCAACAACAACAAAAAAATAAATTAAAAATATAATAAATTATTCTGTGAGTTCAAGGGTGTATTCATTTGCTAGAGTGGCCATAGGAAAGTACCACATACTGAGTGGGTTAAGCAGAAATGTGTTTTCTCACAGTTCTGGAGGCTAGAGGTCTGAGATAAGGTATTAGCAGAGTTGGTTTCTTCTGAGGCCTCTCTCCTTGGCTTGTTAATGGCCATCTTATCCCTGAGCCTGGTGACCCTGCCTTTAAATTCAGTCACATTCTGAGGTACTGGAGATTAGGACTTCAAACATGAAATGGGGAGTAATGGAGGGGGCACATTTAGCCCATAACACAGGGTCACAGTGACATGAAAGGCGATTGGTGTGAAAGGCATCAAAGACCAAGAGGACCTTCACAGGCCTCGTATGCTGAGGGTGGGGATGGGTTGGTGGAGGTGAGACAGCAGAAAGAATGACTCCGGGGCAGGGGATGCCCTCCTAACATGTATTTCCCAGCAGAGTTGGAAGTTAGAAGCCTAAGACTTGATGGTACTGGGGAAGAGTCCGCCTTGTCACGAGGGGGCAGCACACTGTTTTCTCAAGATAGCCTCTCCATCACACCCAACAGAGTCAGATGGGCCCTTAAAAACACACACACCCTTCCCCATTTTACCAATGTAGAAACCCAGGCCTGGACTCAGGAGGGAACCACACAAAGTCCCTCAACAAGTGAATATAAATGAGTCTGGGCTGCACTTTGGGAGGCAGAGGCGGACAGATAACCTGAGGTCAGGAGCTCAAGATCAGCTTTGCCAACATGGTGAAACTCCTTCTCTACTAAAAAATACAAAAATTAGCTGGGCATGGTGGCAGGCACCTGTAATCCCAGCTACTTGGGAGGCTGAGGCAGGGGAATCGCTTGTACCCGGGAGGCAGAGGTTGCAGTGAGCCGAGATCATGCCACTGCACTCCAGACTGGGGACAAAGCGATACTCTGTCTCAAAAAAAAAGAAAGTCTGGGCTGGACATGAGTCTCATCTCTCTCAGTTCTTTTATTCAACAGATATTTATTCAACACCCACAGTGTCCTAGACATTGTTCTAGGTGCTGTTGAACAAAACAGGTAAAGAGCTCTGCCTGCGGCCGGGCGCGGTGGCTCAAGCCTGTAATCCCAGCACTTTGGGAGGCCGAGACGGGCGGATCATGAGGTCAGGAGATCGAGACCATCCTGGCTAACACGGTGAAACCCCGTCTCTACTAAAAAATACAAAAAACTAGCCGGGCGAGGTGGCGGGTGCCTGTAGTCCCAGCTACTTGGGAGGCTGAGGCAGGAGAATGGCGTAAACCTGGGAGGCGGAGCTTGCAGTGAGCTGAGATTCGGCCACTGCACTCCACCCTGGGCGACAGAGCAAGACTCCGTCTCAAAAAAAAAAAAATAAAAATAAAAATAAAAAAAAAAAATAAAAAATAAAAAAAAAAAAAAAAAAAGAGCTCTGCCTGCATGAGGTCCCATTTTAGGGAGGGACATAGACATTAACACAATAAAGAGTAGACAGTATGTTAGATGGCAACAACTGCTGTGGTAGGAAGAAAATCAAACAGGGAGAGGAAGGTGGGAATATAGGTAGAGGACAATGCAATTTTATATTGGGTGGTCGGGGAGGATTCACTGAGAAGATACTATTTGAGCCGAGATCTGAACGAAGTGAGGGAGCAAGACAGGGCATAACTAGGGGAAGAGTGTTTCAGAAAGGGGGAACAGCAAATGCAAAGGTCTTGAACTAGGACTGTATCTGGCATGCCTGAAGAACAGCAGGGAGGCCAGAGTGTCTGAGGTTGAGTGAGTGTGTAGAATAGAGGAGATGGGGTCACAGAGGCAACAAGGAGGGGTGAGGTGAGGGGTTACAGATGGAGTCAGGTGTTGCAGATGGAGTCAGGTCTTGAAGACCATGATGAGGATGTGGGTTTTCTTTGGACAAGCTGGGGAACCATGGGGAGGGTTTGAATAGACCCAGGGATATGATCTGGCCTAAGTTTGTTTAAGGGTTACATAGACTGAGTAGGGGATTAGAGAAAGGGGCCTGTTAGGCCTCTGAGCCCAAGCTAAGTCATCATATCCCCAGTGACCTACAGGTGTACATCGAGATGGCCTGAAGCAACTGAAGATCCACAGAAGTGAAAATAGCCTTAACTGATGACATTCCACCATTGTGATTTGTTTCTGCCCCACTCTAGCTGATCAATGTACTTTGTAATCTCTCCCACCCTTAAGAAGTTTCTTTGTAATTCTCCCCACCCTTAAGAAGGTTCTAATTCCCCCCACCCTTGAGAATGTATTTTGTGAGATCCACCCGTTGCCCCCAAAACATTGCTCTTAACTCCATCGCCTATCCCAAAACCTGTAAGAACTAATGATAATCCCACCACCCTTTGCTAACTCCTTTTTCAGATTCAGCCTGCCTGCACCCAGGTGAAATAAATAGCCATGTTGCTCACACAGAGCCTGATAGCTGGTCTCTTCACATGGACGCATGAGACATTTGGTGCCGAAACCCGGGACTCCTTCGGGAGACCAGTCTGCTCTCCTCATCCTCACTCCTTGAAGAGATCCACCTACAGCCTCGGGTCCTCAGACCAACCAGCCCAAGGAACATCTCACTGATTTTAAATCGGGTAAGCGGCTTCTTTTTACTCTCTTCTCCAACCTCTCTCACTATCCCTCAACCTCTTTCTCCTTTCAATCTTGGCGCCACTCTTCAATCTCTCACTTCTCTTCATTTCAATTCCTTTCATTTTCTGATGGAGACAAAGGAGACACATTTTATCCGTGGACCCAAAACTCCAGCGCCGGTTACAGAGGCAGCCTTCTCTTGGTATTTAATCATTGCGGGGATGCCTCTCTGATTATTCACTCACATTCCATTGGTGGCTGATCTCCACGGGGATGCCTGCCTTGATCATTAACCCACGTTCCCTTGGTGGCAAGTCAGTTGCGGGGACGCCTGCTTTGGCTGCTCACCCATGTTGCAGCCCAGGGCTGCTCCCCACCCCACTTCTCCATGTCTTTACCCTTCTCTTTAAACTTGCCTCCTTCACTATGGGCAACATTTCACCCTCCATTCCTCCTTCTTCTCCCTTAGCCTGTGTTCTCAAGAACTTAAAACCTCTTCAACTCTCACCTGACCTAAAATCTAAGCGTCTTATTTTCTTCTACAATACCGCTTGGCCCCTATACAAACTCGACAGTAGTTCCAAGTGGCCAGAGAATGGCACTTTTGATTTGTCTATCCTACAAGATCTAGATAATTTTTGTCGAAATATGGGCAAATGGTCTGAAGTGCCTGATGTCCAGGCATTCTTTTACACATCGGTCCCTCCCTAGTCACTGCTCCCAATGCGACTCATCCCAAATCTTTCTTCTCTCTCTCCTGTCTGTTCCTTCAGTCTCCACCCCAAGCTCTGAGTCCTTTGAATCCTTTTTTTCTACGGACTCATCTGACCTCTCCCCTTCTCCCCAGGTTGCTCCTCACAAGGCCAAGCCAGGTCCCAGTTCTTCCTCAGTCTCTGCTCCGCCACCCTATAATCCTTCTATCACCTCCCCTCCTCACACCCGGTCTGGCTTATAGTTTCGTTCCACAACTAGCCCTCCCCCACCTGCCCAACAATTTCCTCTTAGAGAGGTGACTGGAGCTGAAGGTATAGTCAGGGTACATGTGCCTTTTTCTTTATCTGACCTTTCCCAAACCAGCCAGCGTTTAGGCTCTTTCTCATCAGATCCCACTCAATATATACAGGAATTCTGATATTCTAACTCTGTCCTACAATTTAACCTGGAGTGATTTAAATGTCATCCTAACTTCTACCCTCTCTCCAGATGAACGGGAAAGTTTTTTCTCTAGCCCAATCTTGCACTGATAACCACTGGCTTCATGAGCCAGAACTCCAGGAAGGTATTAGAGCAGTTCCCTGAGAAGATCCCCAGTGGATCTATCAGGCCAATTCCCCAGGTATAGCTAGGTGAGATTACATGGTTTCTTGCCTAGTTGAAAGGCTTAAAAAGGCAGCTTACAAAGCTGTTAATTATGACAAACTTAAATAAACTACCCAAGGTAGAGACGAAAACCCAGCCCAGTTCATGGCCCACTTAACAGCAACTCTAAGACGCTTGTGGCCCCAGACCCAGAGGGGCCACAAGGCCGTCTTATTCTCAATATACATTTTATTACCCAATCCCCTCCCGGCATTAGAAAAACCTCCAAAAATTAGACTCCGGCTCTCAAACCCCACAATGGGACTCAATTAACCTTGCCTTCAAGGTGCACAATAATAGAGTACAGGCAACGTATTTCTGAGTTGCAATTACTTGCCTCCACTGTGAGACAAACCCCAGCCACATCTCCAGCACACAAGAACTCCAAACGCCTGAACCGCAGCTGCCAGGGGTTCCTCCAGAACCTCCTCCCCCAGGAGCTTGCTACAAGTGCCCGAAATCTGGCCACTGGGCCAAGGAATGTCCACAGCCCGGGATTCCTCCTAAGCTATGTCCCATCTGTGTGGGACCCCACTGGAAATTGGACTGTCCAACTTGCCCGACAGCCACTCCCAGAGACCCTGGAACTCTGGCCCAAGGCTCTCTGGCTCCTTCCCAGATCTTCTCGGCTTAGCAGCTGAAGACTGACACTGCCCGATCACCTCGGAAGCCTCCTGGACCATCACACTTTGGGTAACTCTTACAGTGGAGGGATAAGTCTGTCCACTTCTTAATCAATACGGAGGCTACTCACTCCATATTATCTTCTTTTCTTTTTTTTTTTTTTTTTTTTTTTTTTT
>NC_037669.1:92904849-92978685 GCF_003255815.1 Theropithecus gelada
CTTTTCTTTTTTTTTTTTTTTTTTTTTTTTTTGAGACGGAGTGTCGCTCTGTCGCCTGGGCTGGAGTGCAGTGGCCGGATCTCAGCTCACTGCAAGCTCCGCCTCCCGGGTTCACGCCATTCTCCTGCCTCAGCCTCCCGAGTAGCTGGGACTACAGGCACCCGCCACCTCGCCCGGCTAGTTTTTTTTGTATTTTTTAGTAGAGACGGGGTTTCACCATGTTAGCCAGGATGGTCTCGATCTCTTGACCTCGCGATCCGCCCGTCTCGGCCTCCCAAAGTGCTGGGATTACAGGCTTGAGCCACCGCGCCCGGCCTATCTTCTTTTCAAGGGCCTGTTTCCCTTGCCTCCATAACTGTTGTGGGCATTGACGGCCAGGCTGCTAAATCTCTTAAAACTCCCTAACTCTGGTGCCAACTTGGACAACATTCTTTTATGCACTCCTTTTTAGTTATCTCCACCTGCCTAGCTCCCTTATTAGGTCGAGACATTTTAACTAAATTATCTGCTTCCCTGACTATTCCTGGGCTACAGCCAAACCTCATTGCCACCTTTTTCCCCAGTACAAAGCCCCCTTCGCATCCTCCCCTTGTGTCTCCCCACCTTAAAGCATAAGTATAGGACGCCTCTACTCCCTCTTTGGCGACCGATCATGCACCCTTTTCCATCCCATTAAAACCTAATCACCCTTACCCTGCTCAACACCAGTATCCCATCCTGCAGCACCCTTTAAGAGGATTAAAGCCTGTTATCACTCACCTGTTACAGCATGGCCTTTTAAAGCCTGTAAACTCTCCTACAATTCCCCCATTTTACCTGTCCAAAAACCGGCCAAGCCTTACAGGTTAGTTCAGGATCTGTGCCTTATCAACCAAATTGTCTAGCCTATCCACCCTGTGGTGCCAAAGCCATATACTCTCCTATCCTCAATACCTCTCTCCACAACCCCTCCATAACCCATTATTCTGTTCTGGATCTCAAACATGCTTTCTTTACTATTCCTTGCACCCTTCATCCCAGCCTCTCTTCGCTTTCACTTGGACTGACCCAGACACCCATCAGGCTCAGCAAATTAGCTGGGCTGTACTGCCGCAAGGCTTTGCGGACAGCCCCCATTATTTCAGTCAAGCCCAAATTTCTTCCTCATCTGTTACCTATCTCGGCATAATTCTTCATGAAAACACACGTGCTCTCCTGCTGATCGTGTCTGGCTAATCTCCCAAACCCAAACCCCTTCTACAAAACAACTCCTTTCCTTCCTAGGTATGGTTAGGTACTTTCGCCTTTGGATACCTAGTTTTACCATCCTGACTAAACCATTATGTAAACTCACAAAAGCAAACCTAGCTGACCCCATAGATCCTAAATCCTTTTGCCACTCCTCTTTCCATTCCTTAAAAACATTCCTAGATACTGGCTCTCCCTAACTCATCCCAACCCTTTTCATTACACATAGCCAAAGTACAGGGCTGTGTGGTCAAAATTCTTACACAACAGCTGGGACCACGCCCTGTAGCCTTTTTGTTCAATCAACTTGACCTTACTGTTTTAGGCTGGCCATCATGTCTCAGTGCTGCGGCTATTACTTTTAGAGGCCCTCAAAATCACAAACTATGCTCAACTCACTCTCTACAGCTCTCATAACTTCCAAAATCTGTTTTCTTACTCACACCTGACACATACTTTCTGCTCCCCAGCTCCTTCAGCTAGCTGTACTCACTCTTTGTTGAGTCTCCTACAGTTACCATTGTTCCTGGCCCGGACTTCAATCCGGCCTCCCACATTATTCCTGATACCACACCTGATCCCCATGACTGTATCTCTCTGATCTACCTGACATTCACTCCACTTCCCCATATTTCCTTCTTTCCTGTTCCTCACCCTTGTCACACTTGGTTTATTGATGGCAGTTCTACCAGGCCTAATCGCCACACACAAGCAAAGGCAGGCTATGCTATAGTATCTTCCACATCTATCATCGAGGCTACTGCTCTGCCCTCCTCCACTACCTCTCAGCAAGCCGAACTCATTGCCTTAATTCGGGCACTCTTGTAAAGGGACTACTCATCAATATTTATACTGACCCCATATCCTGCACCACCGTGCTGTTTTATGAGCTGAAAGGTTTCCTCACTACGCAAGGGTCCTCCATCATTAACGCCTCTTTAATAAAAACTCTTCTGAAGGCCGCTTTACTTCCAAAGGAAGCTGGAGTCATTCACTGCAAGGGCCATCGAAAGGCATCAGATCCCATCACTCAGGACAATGCTTATGCCGATAAGGTAGCTAAAAAACCAGCTAGCGTTCCAACTTCTATCCCTTGGCAGTTTTTCTCCTTCTCATCTGGTCATTCCCCCCTACTCCCCCACTGAAACTTCCACCTATCAGTCTCTTCCCACACAAGGCAAATGGTTCTTGTACCAAGGAAAATATATCCTTCCAGCCTCACAGGACCATTCTATTCTGTCGTCATTTCATAATCTCTTTCAAGCCGCTAGCCCGCCTCTTAAAACCTCTCATTTCCTTTCCATCGTGGAAATCTATCCTTAAGGAAATCACTTCTCAGTGTTCCATCTGCTATTCTACTACTCCTCAGGGATTGTTCAGGCCCCCTCCCTTCCTTACACATCAAGCTCGGGGATTTGCCCCCACCCAGGACTGGCAAATTGACTTTACTTACATATCCCGAGTCAGGAAACTAAAATACCTCTTGGTCTCTGTAGACACTTTCACTGGATGGGTAGAGGCCTTTCCCACAGGGTCTGAGAAGGCCACCATGGTCATTTCTTCCATTCTGTCAGACATAATTCCTTGGTTTGGCCTTCCCACCTCTATACAGTCCGATATTGGACCGGCCTTTATTAGTCAAATCTGTCAGGCCTCTGAGCCCAAGCTAAGCCATCATATCCCCAGTGACCTGCACATATACATCCAGATGGCCAGAAGCAACTGAAGATCCACAGAAGTGAAAATAGGCTTAACTGATGACATTCCACTATTGTGATTTGTTTCTGCCCCACCCTAACTGATCGATATACTTTGTAATCTCTCCCACCCTTTAGAAGGTTCTTTATAATTCTCCCCCACCTTTAAGAAGGTTCTTTGTAATTCCCCCCACCCTTGAGAATGTACTTTGTGAGATCCACCTCCTGCCCCCAAAACATTGCTCTTCACCACCTATCCCAAAACCTATAAGAACTAATGATAATCCCACCACCCTTTGCTGACTCTTTTTTTGGACTCAGCCTGCCTGCACCCAGGTGAAATAAACAGCCATGTTGCTCACACAAAGCCTGTTTGGTGGTCTCTTCACACGGACGTGTGAGACAAGCCCTACCAAGGATTCCTAAGACAATGCTCTGGGCTCTGTATAGGGGAGCGTGGAGACAGGATAACTGTGTCACTCAGATCTAGCTTTCAGGGTCTTCATAGTCAGATCTTGGTATGGACACACGCAAGAGACATGAAGGAGACTTTTGAAAGGAACATAACCTTGTGGTTTGCGGTATTCAGGCCAGTCAAGTGGGCCAGATCACCCCTACAGAATGGGGCAGGGATAGTGTGAACCCAGAGGGGACAGAGAGCCTAATGGGGCTAGTGAAGAGGGAAGGTTTCCTGGAAGAAGAGATGTGATCCATAGGCTCAGTGCAATTGCTGCCAAACTCCAAGTTTTTTGTGAGAAAGTTGGCATACTGTTTGTCAAATTTATATGGAAAAGCAAAGACCATAGAAGAGCCTAGACAGTCTCTCGCTCTCTCTCTCTCTCTCTTTTTTTTTAAAGAGACAAGGTCTTGGTCTATTGCCCAGGCTGGAGTGCAGTGGCATCATCCTAGCTCACTGCAGCCTGAAACTCCTAGGCTCGAGTACTCTACCGGTCTCAGCCTTCTACGTAGCTAGGACTACAGGTGTGTGCCACCATGCCTGGCTAAGTTTTTAATTTTTTGTGGAGAGAGGTATTGCTATGTTGCCCAGGCTGGTCTCAAACTCTGGCCTCCAGTAATCCTCCTGCCTCAGCTTCCCAAAGTATTGGGATTATAGACGTGAGCCACTGTGCCCAGCCACTAGACAGTCTTGAAGAGAAACAAAATGAGCAGACCTGTTTTACCAGATGTCTAGGCCTGCTGAGTAATTGGGACAGTGTGAGTGTTTGTTCAGGAATGCAACATTAGACCCTCAGAACTGAATAGAAAACCCAGAAATAGACCCAAGGCATCCACATCTACTTAATGGACTCAGAGGTAGTATTGCAGGCCAGTGAGGAAGGATGGCTACTGAATAAATGACGCAGGCTAACTGGTCATCCATATGAAAAACAAAACAAAACAAAACAAATTGGAGTCTGTGACAGGTTGAATTTTTCCCCTCAAAAGATATATTGAAGCCTTAGCACCCCCCACCAGTATCTGAATATGACCTTATTTGGAAATAAGGTCTTTGTAGACATAATCAAATTAAGGTGAGGTCATACTGCATTAAGATAGGTTCTAATCAGGCCAAGCATGGTGGGGCTCACGCCTGTAATCCCAGCACTTTGGGAGGCCAAGGTCGGTGGATCACAAGGTCAGGAGTTCAAGACCAGCCTGGCCAAGATGGTGAAACCCTGTCTCTACTAAAAATACAAAACTAGTGGGCATGGTGGCAGGCACTTGTAATCCCAGCTACTCAGGAGGCTGAGGCAGGAGAATCGCTTGAACCCGGGAGGCAGAGGTTGTATTGAGCTGAGATTGTGCCACTGCACGCCAGCCTAGGCTACAGAGAGAGACTCTGTCTCAAAAAACAAACAAACAAACAAACAAACAAAAAAACCAAAAGCCAACTAATAGATGTATGAAGTATGAGGAAGGATATTAGAAAATCACTATTTGGCAGCCATATTAATAATTCGATGAAAATCATCAATGGACGTAAAAACTAGTAGACTTGAGAAATAAAGTAATAGGGCAATTACACAGTCCATGGTATCTCCCCTAGATACTTAGTAATCAGAAAGGGAAAAACAGTAACTTTATATGGAGAAACTTAGTAGACCTCACCTTAACCAGGTGATGAAGTTTAATATCACCAGGAATGAGAGAAATCTAGATCATGTGCCTTCTGCTATGATGCTCTGAGGACAGAGTGTCCAAAATGCATTGCCTTAATCTAATCATGAAGAAACATTAGACAATCCCAAATTGAAGGACATTCTATAAAATAACTGGTCTATCATCTCCAAAAAGTCAGTCTCATGAAACACAAAGAAATACTGTTCTAGATTAAAGTATAGAAAGACATAGACATAACCTCTTTAGTATGCTAAAGAAGTAGAACACATGATATGGGATGTTCTTTTTGCCCCAACCTTTTTGGGACAAGGGACTGGTTTCATGGAAGATGATTTTTCCATGGATGACGGGCGGGGGATGGTTTCAGGATGAAGCTGTTCCACCTCAGATCATCAGGCATTAGATTCTCATAAGAAGCACACAACCTAGATCCCTCACCTGCGCAGTTCACAATAGGATTCGCGCTCCTGTGAGAATCTAATGCAGCTGATCTGACAGGAGGTGGAGCTCAGGTGATAATGCTCACCACCCACGGCTCACCTCCTGCTGTGAGGTTCCTAACAGGCCATGGACTGATACCAGGGGTTGGGGACCTCAGCTCCAAGGGACATTACTAGTATGATTGATGAAATCTGAATAAAGTCTATAGATTGGATAATGGTAGTGTTTCAGTGTTAATTTCCTGATTTTGACAGTTGTTCAGTAGTAATGTTTACATGTAGGAGAATGTTCTTTTTTTTTTTTTTTTTTGAGACTGAGTCTGGCTCTGTCGCCCAGGCTGGAGTGCAGTGGCCGGATCTCAGCTCACTGCAAGCTCCGCCTCCCGGGTTTACGCCATTCTCCTGCCTCAGCCTCCGGAGTAGCTGGGACCACAGGCGCCCGCCACCTCGCCCGGCTAGTTTTTTGTATTTTTTTAGTAGAGACGGGGTTTCACCGTGTTAGCCAGGATGGTCTCGATCTCCTGACCTTGTGATCCACCCGTCTCAGCCTCCCAAAGTGCTGGGATTACAGGCTTGAGCCACCGCGCCCGGCTTTTTTTTTTTTTTTTTTAACTGAGGACGGAGTCTCACTCTGTCACCCCGGCTGGAGTGCAGTGGCTTGATCTCAGCTAGCTGCAAGCTCCGCCTCCTGGGTTCATGCCATTCTCCCGCCTCACCCTCCCAAGTAGCTGGGACTACAGGTGCCGGCCACCACACCAGCTAATTTTTTGTATTTTTAGTAGACACGGTGTTTCACCATGTTAGCCAGGATGGTCTCGATCTCCTGACCTCGTGATCTGCCCATCTCGGCCTCCTAAAGTGCTGGGATTACAGGCATGGGCCACCACGCCCGGCCGAGAATGTTCTTGTTTTTAAGAAATATACACCGGGCCGGGAGTGGTGGCTCACACCTGTAATCCCAGCACTTTGGGAGGCCAAGGTGGGTGGATCACCTGAGGTCAGGAATTCGAGATCAGCCTGGCCAACATGGTGAAACCCTGTCTCTAATAAAAATACAAGTTAGCCAGGTGTGCACCTGTAATCCCAGCTACTCAGGAGGCTGAGGCAGGAGAATCACTCGAACCTGGGAGATTGCAGTGAGTAGATATTGCACCACTGCATTCCAGCCTGGGCAACAAGAGTGAAACTCCGTCTTAAAAAAAAAGAAAAGAAATATACACTGAAGTATTTAGGAGTAAAAAGGCAGCATTCTGCCCTTTACTCCCAAGTGACTTGGAGCTCAGGGAAGGGGAGGGGAGATATGTGTGTAAATATGGGGGCACTGAAAGAGAGAGAGAGGGACACAAATGTCAAATGTTAACATTTGGGGAACTGGGGTAAAGGGTATGAAGACATTCTTTGCACCATTCATGCAACTTTTTGATGTAAATCTGAGATTATGTCAAAATAGAAAGTTAAAAAGAAAAACAGGACATCATAAAGAAAACGAACAGACAAGACCAAATTGGGAGAAGATATTTGTGAGACATAATCAAAAAAGGATTACCATTAAGGATATGTAAAAAAGTCTCATGAGTTCTCAAGAGACACAAACAAGCCAATGGAAAAATGGGCACACGACTTGGATGGGAACTTAACAGGAACAGAACAGCCAAAACCACATAGAAAGATGTCCAACCTCATCAGTAACCAGGAAAATGCAAACCCCAACTACACTGAAATGCCACTTAAAATACACTGAAATGCTACACTGAAATGCCACTCGTCATTCTGATGAGTATACATCTGTCAATAATAAGTGTTGGTGAGATGGGGCTGTAGATAGGGCTGTGAATTGGTGCCACCATTTTGGAAAACTGGCCTTATCTAGTCAAGTTGACACTATCAGCCCCTGTGACCTGCTAGGTGCCTGTATACCCTTGAAAGACTCCTGCGCACAGCACCAGGAGCTGTGTCAGGAAAGAATAGTCATAGCCACCCAAACAGGAAACATGGAGTCCTCCCCTGCTGCCATCTCCCATGGATGAGAATCCAGAACTACTGCATTACAGGTGGGGAAGTTGAGGTGTGCCATGGGAAAGGGACTGTCCAAAACACCACGTGGGCTCTGAGGGAGGGCCACAGGAGAGGTCTGCTATGGCAGGAGAAGTGGGGAGGAGGATAAGACTTTGAAGGGGACGGGGGAAAGGGGGAAAGCGGGGAGCTCTCTTGGTCTCACACTTGGCAGAGTGGAGGCCAGAGTAGGAAGCATCCCCATCTTATTCCTTCCCTCCCAGCCACCGGCCAGGTTCATAGAGCTCAGGGAGGGGCCTCTGAGGCAGCCCTCTTCCGCTGGCCTAGAGAGCAGTGGGGACCTTCCCACCAGAGCAGAAAAGAGGTTGCTCAGTGGTGCAGTACTCCTCTTCCCTCCAGAGGGTCCCAGACCCTCCAAGAACTCTCGGAGCACTGGGCACTTTCTACCTAGGAAAGGATCCAATATCTCGGATTTGCAAATATTCAGGAAGGCTGGAAGCCTCTGAATTCATTCACAAAATCGCAACCCCTCCCCAGCTCCCAGCCTAGGGGTGGGGATGGCGGGGGGGCGGGTGTGTCACTCAGCCAGCAGATGGCGCCAAGGCCACAGTGTTGCCACAACACAGCCACAATCCTGGGAGGCCTTTGGCTGCACAAAAACACTCCAAAATATTTAAAATCAGGGTTTTTTTTGCTCAGGACCAGATTTAATTCTTATGCAAGGGGCCCTTTGGTACCAGTGTCTGTGAAAGGAAAGGTAGAAATGGAGAATTTATTCCTCTCCTGGCTGGTACAAACTCCCAAGTTCAGACCATTCATTGATAGGAAGGAAGGGCCTCTGGAGCAGATGGGGTCTTTGGGATTGCCCAAGTACACCCTCCAAGGTTGTCTAGTGCCAGGCAGTGAGCTGCAGCACAGCGGAACGTGGTGGAACTTTTGAGACATCCTCGCCTTTGCAGTGAGACCCTGCAGACTGGCTGGGCAGCAACCCCTTGAGGGTGCCAAAACCACTGGGTCAGGACTGGGATCACCTGTGGGACTCTCAGATGCAAAGCCTTCCTAGCCAAGGTCTCTGTGTCCATGGGTAGTAGAGTGACTTGTATCCACCATTTGGGTTTTGGAACATCAGGTGGTGCCCCATGTGGCCCCACTGTGGCCACAGCAGCTTTCTTCACCCCATTCGACTTGTGCAGGCCACTTAGGCAAGGGTTCCTAGAATCTGTGCCCACCTCCTGGCTACTTCATTACGGCAAAGAGAAGCTGCCACTGAGGTCCCGGGCTTACACAGGCCCACCGGGGTTCTTTCATCACAGTTCTTCAGTCCTTGTGAAAGCTTTTTGCTCCAGCCATCTTCTCAAGGGAGGTGTAGAGGCTTTGGGGACATCCAGAAGGAGTCACAGGTCTCGGCTGCCTGTAGTGCTGGCTCTATGCAGAGAAGATGGGAATAATAACTGGGGAGTGGAACTGCTCACTTGAATGGAACCTTTCATTTCCTGCAGGTGAAGACTTTTCCCAGGGTGAAGTGGGGGAGTCCACTTCTGGCTCTCTGCACCTTCCAGCTGCCACCAACCTCAGGCCCCAGGGTCAAGTCACATGTGGGGTGGGTCTTGGAGAAAGCTCTTGCTGGGGGTCTGGAATCCTGCCCTCACCTTCTGCAGTTCAGGTCCCAACAGCCAAACCAACAGCAGACTGCCACTCCTCCTCTGAGGGCAGAGCAGCCTAGGGGGTGACACTACCCTGGGGTGGATCCGCAGCACCTCCACTTACCAGCTCTGTGCCTAGGTCCTGTTCTTTTTTTTTTTTTTTTTTTTTTGAGATGGAGTTTCACTCTTGTTACCTAAGCTGGAGTGCAGTGGTGTGATCTTGGATCACTGCAACCTCCACCTCCTGGGTTCAAGTGATTCTCCTGCCTCAGCCTCTTGAGTAGCTGGGATTACAGGTGCTTGCCACCATGCCCGGCTAATGTTTTTGTTGTTGTTAGTAGAGACGGGGTTTCATCATGTTGGCTAGGCTGGTCTCGAACTCCTGACCTCCAGGTGATCTACCTGCTTTGGCCCCCCAAAGTGCTGAGATTATAGGTGTGAGCCACTGCGCCCAGCTTGGGTCCCGTTCTTAACCTCCCAGTGTCTGTTTCCTCATCTGCAAAAGCAGGTTAATGGTAGTCCCCTTGTCTATGCCTGGCAGGGGTAAGAGCTCCATGCTTGATAAGGGTCTCCAGTGCATCTCTGCGCCATCACTGCAGCAAAAGCCACCATACCTGAAGCTTCTTCTATCTCCCACACTGGCCCAGGTTGCCCATATTAGCTTTCTGTCTGCTTTATAGATGAAGAAACTGAATCCCAGAGAGATTGACTAAGAAGCAGTGGGGAAGTGGCAGAGGTGGGATTTGAACCCAGATCTGTGGAACCCTGGAGCAGAGGAGGGGCTCATACAGCTGTGCCCTGAAACTGCTCTGAGTTGATTATCAAGCACAAGTTACTGAAGGGTTTTCATGTAGCTATAACGGAGTTTGATCATTTGAACTCATATCCTATAAAGTCTACCTATCAAAAACACCTTTCTTCCAGTTGAAAGTCTCCCACCTGAGTTCCCAAGACTGACTCTACTGCCTTCCAACCTTAAGTCTTTGGACATATTATAGAGGCTTAGGGTTTGACAGGATCATAAAGGCTACAAGGTCTAGTCCCCATCCCTCTCCATTGGATGCCAGAGTCCTATATTTATTGCATTCATTTTGCCAATAACAGAAAAGCCCACTCAAACTAGCTTTAACAGTAAACTCCAGAGGCCCCCTCCACCTTCAGGCAAAGTGTGACCCAGCAGCTCAGCGACATCAGAAAGGATTTGTTTCTTTCTCGCTCTCCTCTGTGCCTTCTGTGCTGCTGATCTCATTTTAAGGGCAGCCCACCTCATAACCAAGATGTCTTCTTTGTCACATCTAGTCAGGCTCCCTCCTTATTTCCAAGGAGAAGGAAATATCTTGGTATGGTGCATTGGCACACACTGGTAACTCCAGTAGTCTGTGAGGCCAAGGTGGGACGATCGCTGGAGCCCAGGAGTTTGAGATCAGCCTGAGCAACATAGTGAGACCTTGTTTCTACCAAAAAATTTAAAAGATTAGCTGGGTGTGGTGGTGCATGCCTGTAGTCCCAGCTACTCAGGAAGCTGAGCAGAAGGATTGCTTGAGGCTGGGAGGTTGAGGCTACAGTGAGCTAGTATTGTGCTACTGTACTCCAGCCTTGGTAACAGAGTGTCTGTCTCAAAAGAAAGAAAGAGAGAGAAGAAAGGAAATAAAGAGAGTGAAGAAGAGGAAGAAGAGGACAAAGAAGAAGAAGGAGGAGGAGGAGGAGGAAAGAAGGAGGAGGAGGAGGAGGAAAGAAAGAGGAAGGAAGGAAGAAAGGAAGGAAGGAAGGAAGGAAGGAAGGAAGGTTGGCCAGACATGGTGCCTCATGCCTGTAATCCCAGCACTTTGGGAGGCCGAGGTAGGCAGATCACCAGAGGTCAGGAGTTCAAGACCAGGCTGCCCAACATGGCAAAACCCCGTCTCTACTAAAAATACAAAAAAACTAGCCAGGCATCGTGGTGGGCACCTGTAATCCCAGCTACTCGGGAGGCTGAGGCAGGAGAATCACTTGAACCCAGGAGGCGGAGGTTGCAGTGAGCCGAGATCGCATCACTGCACTCCAGCCTGGGCAACCAGAGCAAAACTCCTCCATCTTGGAAAAAAAAAAGAAGAAGAAGAAGAGAGGGAGGGAGGGGGGGAGGGAAGAAAGAAAGAGAAAGTGTTCGGTGTCCTCACCAAAGGTTTTGAGATGTATTCTAATTGGACCAGCTAATCACATGCATACCCCGAACCACATTAATGGAGCGATGGGAGGCACTGGTAGACTTCGACTAAGTCTAGTTAGTCTAAGTTCCACTCCTAGAACCATGCAGATCCTCAAAAGGAAATTGGGGCCTGATTCGACGGGAAAAAAGGTAGGGGAAATAGATGCTGAAGAGGCCAAGCATCAGATGGCCCCTGCAGTTTCCTACGGTTTTCCTGCCAATGAATTGTCCAGACATAGTTCAGTGTCTTCCAAGCCGCCTCTGTCATGCTAGGCTCCAGCTGTTGTAAGGAGGCCTTTCCCATTGACATGTCTCCCTCTGAGAATCTAAATTCTGATTCTGGCTCTGAGGCCACAAAAACATTCTGGTTGTCTTGTTTGTCACAGCCTTTCAAAGGCAGAGCAGGGAACTGAAATCTCCTTGTTGCTCCTCTCCTCCAGATAAATCTTCCCAGTTTCCCATTATTCTACATAAGACTTGGCTGTGTCATTTGGACAAGTTTCCTAACTTTTGTTGTTGTTGTTTAGACAGAGTCTCACTCTGTCATCTAGGCTGGAGTGCAGTGGCGTGATCTCAGCTCACTACAACCTCCGCCTCCCAGGTTCAAGCGATTCTCATGCCTCAGCCTGCTAAGCAGCTGGGATTACAGGCACACACCACCATGCCCAGCTAATTCTTGTATTCGTAGTAGAGATGGGGTTTCACCATGTTGACCAGGCTAGTCTCGAACTCCTGATCTTAGGTGACCTGCCCGCCTTGGACTCCCAAAGTGCTAGGATTACAGGCATGAGCCACCATGCCTGGCCAACTTTTTTTTTTTTTTTAAGAGACAAGATCTTCCTCTGTCACCCAGGCTAGAGTGCAGTGGTGCAATCATAGTTCACTGGAGCCTTGAACTCCTGGGCTCAAAGAATCCTCCCACCTCAGCGTCCTGAGTAACTGGGTTACTCAGTAACTGGGTGGGCATGCCACCATGCCTGGCTAATTTTTTATTTTTTATAGAGATGGGGTCTTGCTATGTTGCCCACGCTGGTCTTGAACTCCTGGGCTCAAGCAATCCGCCTCAGCCTCTCAAAGTGTTGGGATTGCAGGCATAAGCCACCACACCCATCCAGTTTCCTAACTTGTACAGGCCTCATTTTCCTCATCTGTCAATGATGGGGGCAATCTAAGCTTCTCAAACTGATGCGGAGTCACATATTGGGAGAGAAGAGTCCCTGAACAAACACACTACAGCATCTAAAGGCTTGATTTTACTGGAGTTTCTGCTCCACCGTGGAAATATTAATACAAAATATTTCAAAGTTAAAACAGTTATGGACAACTCAACAATAAAAAATACAGTATTTTGGCCGGGCGCAATGGCTTACACCTATAATCCCAGCACTTTGGGAGGCTGAGACAGGCGGATCACTTGAGGTCAGGAGTTTGAGACTAGCCTGACCAACATGGTGAAATCCAGTCTCTAAATAATAATAGTAATAATAATAATTTTAAAATTTGCAAAGGACTTGAATTTCTCAAAGAAGTCCTTTGAGACTAGGCATTTCTCAAAGAAGATATGTAAATGGACAATAAGCACAAGAAAAGATATTCGACATCATTACCTGTTAGGAAAATGCCAATCAAAACCACAGTGAAATATCATTTCATACACACTAGGATGGCTGTAATAAAAAAAGAGAAAGAGGCCAGGCGCAGTGGCTCAAGCCTGTAATCCCAGCACTTTGGGAGGCCAAGATGGGCGGATCACGAGGTCAGGAGATGGAGACCATCCTGGCTAACACGGTGAAACCCCGTCTCTACTAAAAAATACAAAAAACTAGCAGGGCGAGGTGGCGGGCGCCTGTAGTCCCAGCTACTCAGGAGGCTGAGGCAGGAGAATGGCGTAAACCCAGGAGGCGGAACTTGCAGTGAGCTGAGATCTGGCCACTGCACTCCAGCCTGGGCGACAGAGCGAGACTCCGTCTCAAAAAAAAAAAAAAAAAAAAAAAAGAGAAAGAGACTGGGCATGGTGGCTCACGGCTATAATCCTAGCAGTTTGGGGGCCAAGACGGGAGGATCGTGTGAGCCCAGGAGTTCAAGACCAGCCTGGGCAACATAGTGAGATAACATATCTACAAAAAATTTTAATTAGAAAAAAATTAACTGGGTGTCATGACATGCACCTGTAGTCCCATCTACTTGAGAGGCTAAGATGGAGGATCGCCTGAACCTGGGAGTTCAAGGCTGCAATGAGTCATGATCGTGCCACTGCACTCCAGCCTGGGCAACAGAGTAAGAGTCTGTCTCAGAAAAAAAAAGAGCGAGAGAGACAAATATTGGCAAGGGTGTGGGAATACTGGAACCCTCACAGATTGCTGGCGGAAATGTAAAATGGCACAGCCTCTGTGGGAAACAGTTTGGCAGTTCCTCAAAAAGTTAAACATAGAGTTACCATATAACCCAGAAATTCTACTCCTAGCTATACATTTCTAGATAATTGAAAACATATCCCCATACAAATCTCATATGTGAATATTCATAGCAGCATTATTCATAATAGCCAAAACATGGAAACAACCCAAATGGCTATCAACTGATGAATGAATAAATAAAATGTGGACTATTCATACCACAGAATACAGTTCAGCCATAAAAAGGAATGATGTACTAACACACGCCAGAACATAGACGAGCCTTGAAAATACCACACTAAGTGAAAGAAGCCAGACACCAAATGCCACAGATTAACATGATTCCATTTACATGAAATGTCCTAAATAGGCAAGTCCATAAAGGCAGAGTGAATTGGTTGCTGGGGATTGAGAAGAGAGGAACATGGGAGAATGACTGCTAATGGTACAAAGTTTCTTTTTGGGGCTGATGACAGTGTTCTGAATTATACACTTTAAAAGGGAGAATTTTATGGTACATAAACCTTGTCTCAATAAAAAGAGTTCCATTGAACTTTTTTTTTTTTTTTTTGAGACGGAGTCTTGCTCTGTCGCCCAGGCTGGAGCGCAGTGGCCGGATCTCAGCTCACTGCAAGCTCCGCCTCTCGGGTTTGCGCCATTCTCCTGCCTCAGCCTCCCAAGTAGCTGAGACTACAGGCGCCCGCCACCTCGCCCGGCTATTTTTTTTGTATTTTTTTTAGTAGAGACGGGGTTTCACTGTGTTAGCCAGGATGGTCTCGATCTCCTGACCTCGTGATCCGCCCGTCTCGGCCTCCCAAAGTGCTGGGATTACAGACTTGAGCCATCGCGCCCGGCCCCATTGAACTTTTTAAAAAGCTGGTTAAGGGCCTCATTTTCCTCATCTGTCAATGCTGGGGGCAATCTAAGCTTCTCAAACTGATGGGGAGTCACGTATTCGGAGTACAGTGTCCCTGAGCAAACACACCACAGCATCTAAAGGCTTGATTTTACTGGAGTTTCTGCTCCACCATGGAAATATTAATACAAAATATTTCAATGTTAAAACATTTATGGACAACTCAACATAAAAAAATAATAATTTGGTCAGGCACAGTGGTTCACTCCTGTAATCTCAGCACTTTGGGAGGCCGAGGTGAGTGGATCACTTGAGGTCAGGGGTTTGAGACCAGCCTGGCCAACATGGTGAAACCCTGTCTCTACTAAAAATACAAAAATTAGCCAAGTGTGGTGGCAGGCGCCTGTAGTCCCAGCTACTTGGGAGGCTGAGGCATGAGAATCACTTGAACCCAGGACGTGGAGGTTGCAGTGAGTTGAGATGGCACCACTGCACTCTAGCCTGGGCAATAGAGCAAAACTCTGTCTCAAAAAATAAATAAATAAATAAATAAATAAATAAATAAATAAATAAAAAGTTGGCTAGGCGTGGTGGCTCATGCCTGCAATCCCAGCACTTTGGGAGGTCAAGGTGGAAGATCGCTTGAGCCCAAAAGTTTGAGACCAGACTGGGCAACATAGTCAGACCCCTGTCTCCTCAAAAAATTAGTCAGGTGTGGTGGCACATGCCTGTAGCTACAGCTGCAGAGCACCCAGCTACAGAGCAACAGAGCAGGACCCATCTCAAAAAAGAAAAAAAATGTTGCAGACGTGTTGTGGAATAAAATGCAGACTCCGCGTGGGCATTTTAAAAATACTTTTGTTATTTTTGTTAAACTGAAAGTTGTTTATTATTTTAAAAGTTTTCAAATAATAAAAGCTAAAGAAGAAACATAGAGATAATCATTGTTAACTTTAGTGAACCTCCTTTCAGATGTCCTACTAATGAGTTTGTTAGGATGTTAATTGGTGCTCAATTTTATATACAAGGAGTTATGACTAAATCGGGGGTTGGGTTGACATGCTATCTTCCTTGGTCTGTGCAATCCCCCTCTCTGCTTTTATTTTTATTTTTCCCACCCCATTTCCTACCCCATCCCATTTTCCACCCCCTCAACATTTAATCTTTTAAAAAATACATACAGTTGCATGATCATAGTTCATGCCATGAGCTATGAGTGTCTGTTCTCACACTTGAGCCTCTAACTCCTAGGCTCAAGCACTCCTGCCATCTTAGCCTCCCGAGTAGCTGGGACCACAGGCACATGCCATCATACCTGCCTAATTTTTTTTTTTTTGAGACGGAGTCTCGCTCTGTCGCCCAGGCTGGAGTGCAGTGGCCGGATCTCAGCTCACTGCAAGCTCCGCCTCCCGGGTTCACGCCATTCTCCTGCCTCAGCTTCCCGAGTAGCTGGGGCTACAGGTGCCTGCCACCTCGCCCGGCTAGTTTTTTGTATTTTTTAGTAGAGACGGGGTTTCACTGTGTTAGCCAGGATGGTCTCGATCTCCTGACCTCGTGATCCGCCCATCTCGGCCTCCCAAAGTGCTGGAATTACAGGCTTGAGCCACCGCGCCCGGCCGCCTGGCTAATTTTTATTTTTATTTTGTAGAGATGGGGTTTCACCATGTTGCCCACGCTGGTCTTGAACTCCTGGACTCAAGTGATCCTCCCACCTTAGCCTCCCAAAGTGCTGGGATTACAGGTATGAGCTGCTGCTCCTGGCCTACTTATTTATTTATTTTAAAAATTGTTTTATCAACTCCCAAGCGCTTAGACTCCAAAGTCTTAACTCATTCCAGCATTAATTCAGAAGTCTCCCAGCCTGACCAACATGGTAAAAACACGTCTCTACTAAAAATACAAAAACTAGCCAGGCGTGGTGGTGCCCACCTGTAATTCCAGCTACTTAGGAGGCTGAGGCAGGAGAATCGCTTGAACCCGGGAGCTTGCG
This sequence comes from Theropithecus gelada, assembly GCF_003255815.1. NCBI lineage: Eukaryota > Metazoa > Chordata > Mammalia > Primates > Cercopithecidae > Theropithecus > Theropithecus gelada. The sequence goes on from NC_037669.1 coordinate 92,921,418, forward strand.
GTGAGCCAAGATTGAGCCACTGCACTCCAGCCTGGGTGACAGAGAAAGACTCTCACTCAAAAAAAAAAAAAAAAGTCTGAAGTCCAAAGTCTCATCTAAAGATGAGTCCCTTCCACCTATGAGCCTGTAAAATAAAAAAGAAGTTATTTACCCCCAAGATATAGTGGGGGGGAGGGTATAGGCAGTGAGTAAACATTATCATTCCAAAACGGAGAATTTGGTCAAAAGAAAGGGGCTACAGGCCTCATCCAAGTCCAAAATCCAGCAGCCATTCATTAAATTTTTTTTTTTTTTTTTTTGAGATGGAGTCTCACTCTGTCACCCAGGCTGGAGTGCAGTGGTGAGATCTTGGCTCACTGTAACCTGTGCCTCCCAGGTTCAAACCATTCTTCTGCCTCAGCCTCCCAAGTAGCTGGGACTACAGGTATGTGACACCACGTCTGGCTACATTTTTTTTTTGAGATGGCGTTTCGTTTTTGTCACCAGGCTGGAGTGCAATGGTGGGATCTCAGGTCACTGCAACCTCCTCCTCCTGGGTTCAAGCAATTCTCCTGCCTCAGCCTCTTGAGTAACTGGGATTACAGGTGCCCACCACCATGCCCGGCTAATTTTTTGTGCGTTTTTAGTAGAGACAGTGTTTCACCATGTTGGTTAGGCTGGTCTCAAACTCCTGACCTCAGGTGATCCACCCACCTCAGCCTCCCAAAGTGCTGGGATTACAGGCATAAGCCACTGCACCTGTTATGCCCAGACCGTTTATTCCCCGAAGAAGACCACCAGAGTCCAGAGTCAAAGCTAAGCAGCAAGGATCTTTATTACAGGTTCGAACCTGGAACTCTCCCTCGCTCGCAAAACGAGACGGGCAGGAGAGCTCCCCCACTGAGCTCCGAGCAGTGTTATATAGTCTAAGAAAAGTGGGCATAGAGTTATTATACAAATCAGATATATGATTGGCTAGTGTTTGAACAAGGCGATTTGGCTAACTATGATTGGTTCCCGCCATTTCTGATATTTTGGTTCAAACTTTGAGGCGGGAGAGCAGGTTTATGGCAGCAAGAGTTTATCTTACTTAAACACGTCTTGTGACCTTGCCTCAGAACTTACAAAATCTCTGGTATGTGCAAAACAAAATCTCTGGTACGTGCAGAAAACCAGGTACTCACAGAACTTACGAAATCTCTGGTATGTGCAAAGATTAGAGAGCAGAACAAGGGTGTAGTGGGTGGGGGGCGGGTACACATCTATCTTTGTGTCCTTTCACACCTTGCCTAATTTTTGTGTTTTTAGTAGAGAGGGGGTTTCACCATGTTGGCCAGGCTGGTCTTGAACTCCTGACTTCAGGTGATCTGCCCGCCTCGGCCTCCCAAAGTCCTGGTGTTAGATATAAGTCCTAAATTTATCTTCAAAGAATCAATATGTCAGTATGTTCAATTCTTTGCCTTCTACTTTTAAACTTAACTTCCTCATAAAGCAACCTTTTTCGATTACCTGCTCCACCCTGACTCATTCTCCACCCTGACTCATTCCATAACCATTTTTCCTGCCAAACCACTCACCCCATCACTCGCTTTAAATTAACCAATTAGAATTAGTTTAGCCTGTGTGGTCTAACCCTAGCCAATAGGGGGACGACACAGCAACAAGGGCCATGTGCATCAGGAATAAGAAATTCTTCCCCTCCCTTGCCCAGGTGTGTGCTCACCATTGCTCCATCTGTGAGGGCACACCCTTCTATGGAATTAAATTGCCTTGCTGAGATGAAAAAGAGAAAATTTTTTATTCAAGTGCTATTTCTTTTGCTGCACCAAAAATTTATTTATAACTCTGGGATTACAGGCATAAGCCACTGCGCCTGGCCCATTCATTAAATCTTAATGCTCCAACATAATCTTCTTTGACTCCATATCCTGCATTCAAGGCACACTGGTGGGAGGGGTGGGTTCCCAAGGCCTTGGGCAACTCTGCACCTGTGACTTTTCCACACTGAAGTTGCAAGCCATTGGTGGCTCTAACATTCCTGGGTCTGGAGGATGGCAGCCTCCTTCTAACAGCTCCACCAGGTAGTGCCCCACTGGGGACTCTGTGTGTGGGGTCTAACTCCACATTTCCCCTTGGCACTGCCCTAGTAGAGATTCTCTGTGAGGGCACTGCCCCTGCAGCAGGCTTCTGCCTAGACATCCAGGCTTTCCTCATACATCCTCTGAAATTTAGGTGGAGGCTGCCAAGCCTTCGATTTTGGACTCTGCACCCACAGGATTAACACCATATGGAAGCTGCCAAGGCTTACTGCTTGCATTCTCCAAAGTGAGACTGCAAAGTGGCAGCAGCTTGAGCTATACTTGGGCCCCTTTGAGCCCTGGCTGGAGCTAGAGTGGTCGGGGATGTGGGAAGCAGTGTCCTGAGACTGTGCAGGGGAGCAGGGCCCTAGGCCTCGCCCATGAAATCATTCTCCCCATTAGGCCTCAGGGCCTGTGATGGGAGGGGCTGCCACAAAGGTCTCTGAAATGCCTTCAAGACCTTTTCCCCATTGTCTTAGTTATTAGCACTTGGCTCCCTTTTAGCTATGCAAATATCTCTAGCAAGTGGTTGTGCCACAGCCTGATTGAATTCTCTCACTGAAAATGGGCTTTGCTTTTCTACCACATGGCCAGGTTGTAAAATTTCCAAACTTATACATTCTGCTTCCCTTTTAAATATAAGTTCTGGCCAGGCATGGTGGCTCATGCCTGTAATCCCAGCACTTTGGGAAGCCAAGGCAGGTGAATTGTCTGAGGTCAGGAGTTCGAGACCAGCCAGACCAACATGGTTAAACTCTGACTCTACTAAAAATACAAAAAAATTAGCCGGGTGTAGTGGTGCTTGCCTGCAATCCCAACTACTCGGGAGGCTGAGGCAGAACTGCTTGAACCTGGGAGGCGGACATTGCAGTGAGCAAGACTGCACCCTTGCACTCCAACCTGGGCAATAAGAGTGAAACTGCATCTGAAAAACAAACAAACTATATATATATGTATATATACACATATATACATATATATACACACACACACACACATATATATATACACACACACCAACTTTAAGTCATTTCTTTGCTCCCACATCTGAGTGTAGGTTGTTAGAAGCAGCAAGGCCGGCCGGGCGCGGTGGCTCAAGCCTGTAATCCCAGCACTTTGGGAGGCCGAGATGGGCGGATCACGAGGTCAGGAGATGGAGACCATCCTGGCTAACACGGTGAAACCCCGTCTCTACTAAAAAATACAAATAAAAAAAAAATTAGCCAGGCGAGGTGGCGGGCGCCTGTAGTCCCAGCTACTTGGGAGGCTGAGGCAGGAGAATGGCGTAAACCCGGGAGGCAGAGCTTGCAGAGCTGAGATCCAGCCACTGCACTCCAGCCTGGGCGACAGAGCGAGACTCCGTCTCAAAAAAAAAAAAAAAAAAAGCAGCAGCAAGGCCATATTTTCAATGCTTTGCTGCTTAGTAATTTCTTCTGCGATACCCTACATCAAACCTCCCCAGATCCCTGTGGCATGAACACAATGCAGCCAAGCTCTTTGCTAAGGCATAACATGCGTTACTTTTGCTGCAGTTACCAATAAGTTCCTCATTTCCATCTGAAACCTTGGCAGCATGGACTTCGTCGTCCATATCACTATCAGCATTTTGGTCGCAGCCATTTAACCAGTCTCGAAGAAGTTCCAAACTTTCCCTCATTTTCTATCTTCTTCCCAGTTCTTCAAACTCTTTTTTTTTTTTTTTTTTGAAATGGAGTACCACTCTGTTGCCAGGCTGAAGTGCAGTGGCATGATGTCAGCTCACTACAACCTCCACCTTCCATGTTCAAGTGATTCTCCTGCTTCAGCCTCCCGATTAGCTGGGATTAGAGGTGCGCACCACCATGACTGGCTAATTTTTGTATTTTTAGTAGAGACAGGGTTTCACCATGTTGGCTAGGCTGGTCTTGAACTCCCAACCTCAGGTGATCTGCTCACCTCAGCCTCTGAAAGTGCTGGGATTACAGGTGTGAGCCACCATGTCCGGCCTGAGCCCTCCAAACTCTTCCAAACTCTACCTGTTACCCAGTTCCAAAGTCACTTCTACACTTTCAGGTATCTTTATAGCAATGCCCCAATCCTCACTATCAATTTTCTGTATTAGGCTGTTCTTGCATTGTTATATTTAAAAAAAATACCTGAGACTGGGTAATTTATAAAGAAAAGAAGTTGAACTGGCTCACAGTTCTGCAGGCTTTATAGGAAGCATGCTGCTGGCATCTGCTTGGCTTCCAGGGAGGCCTCAGGAAGCTTGCAGTCATGGTGGAAGGTGAAGTGGGAACAGGCACATGGTGAAAGCAGGAACAAGAGAGGGAATGGAGGGGGAGGTGCCACACAGTTTTAAACGACCAGATCTTGTGTGAACTCAGAGCGAGAGTTCACTTATCACCGAGCGTGGCCCAAGCCATTTATGAGGGATTAGTCCCCATGATCCAAACACCTCCTACCAGATCCTACCTCCAACACTGGGGATTACAATTCAACATGAGATTTGGCAGTGAGATACACTCAAACTATATCATGACCCCTTAGGGTTGTACAGCTGTACAAGTGGTATCCTTTGGCCACTTTCCAAAAGCTGAAGCACCTTAAACCTCTGCTGAGACCACTTAACAAGCCCCCTGGCTTTGGCGAAAAGTGCGGACCTGGGCTAAGACTCCTCCAGATGTGTAAACTTAACCTCTCTGTGCCTTTGTTCCCTCACCTGTAAAAGGGAGATGTTCATGACTTTTCTGTTGCTTCTTTAGAACTCAGCTTTATGATTTTTAGGATTAAAGAGATAGTATGCATTTCCAGCTGGGAGACAGCTCCAAAAATGTGCCTTCAGGGAGAGCAACTGAGTCTCTCATCCCTCCAGCTCCCAGCCCCTGTAAGCAAAAGGTCACCTCCTCTCTTGCTCGAAAGATGTGTGTCTGCCTCCACCCACCTCACTTGACCACTTCACCTGAGGTTCGAATGTGGAAAAAATCGGATTTTTTCTAATTGTTTTTTCTTGCTATAAATTATTGCAAATCCTTATTTATAAAAGTAATACATACTTAAAAAATTACTAAACATAAAAAGAACACACCTGGCAGCGTGGCTCAAGCCTGTATCTCAGCACTTTGGGAGGCTGACGCGGCTGGATTGCTTGAACTCAGGAGTTTGAGTCCAGCCTGGGCAACATGGGGAAACCCTTTCTCTACCAAAAATACAAAAACTAGCCGAGTATAGCGGTGCGGGGCTGTGGTAGCAGCTACTGGGGAGGCTGAGGTGGGAGGATCACTGCAGCCCAGGAAGTCGAGGCTGCAGTGAGCTGAGATTTCACCACTGCACTCCAGCCCGGGCAACAGAGTGACCCCCTGTATCTAAATACATACATACATACATACATACACACACACACACACACACACACACACACACACACGGCCATCCTTTATTTTAATGGATGCACATGTAGTCCCCTGGGGTTCTTCCCAGCGATTATCTTTCGCTCCTGGCTCTGGTTTGCATCTATGGTTTGAGGACGACTTAGGGGAAAATCCCACGGTGGGGCATGGGATTCCCATGGGTCTACACGGCCCTCCAGGCTCCGGCCTCCCTGGACGGCTGGGGTCCTGGGTTTGGGCAGTCCCGCTACTCTCGGGTTGGTTGGCCCGGACCTTCCATCCCCTGCCCTGTCCCCTGCAGAAGAAGCCAATCTGCACGTGGGGGTTCCTGACCCTCGGTTGCAACAAAGATCCCAGCGCGAGCCAGATGTGAGCCCGCCCTGGTGCGGTCGCCCTGGGTCCCTCCTCTCACCCGCAGACGCGCCTCCCTGAAACTCTACCGCGAACCCCTTCCGGCGGCTTTAGCTTGGTTACCTCCTGACCACTGGGGTGCCGCCGCCTGGGCCAGCAATTTAGAGCGTGGTGCCTCAGTTTGCTCATCTGGAAAGTGGGGCGGATCCAGCACTTCTCAACGCAAGCTGTTGGGAAGGGAGAGGCCTGTAGTGTGTAGGGAATGCGAGGGTGATTGCTAGTCCTTGGCAGGAGACCAGAAGGAGGGGCCCGGGGTCTGGGCTCGCTGAGGGCGCCCGGTGCTCTCAGGGCCCTGGCTGTGCTCTGGACCCTGGGCTCTGGCCCCGAGAGATTCCTTGGAAACCCACCCTCCCTCTAATCCCACATTTGGGAAAACTGGAGGCAGAAGTGGAGCCTCCTGGCAATTGAGAAGAACTGCGAGGACGGAAACAAGTCTCAGCGTCTGGGTCCTCTGGGCTCTGGGGAAGGGGATTCAGCCAGGGGCTGCCTCTAGTCCCATCCTTGAGCCCTGCCTGCCCGTGCCTCATCCCCCTCACCCAGGCCTTGAGGGACGGGTCGGTCAGTGATGGCGATGGTGGTGACTATTCAGCGTGGCTTCTGCAGGTGCCTCCAGTGAGTTGCGGGTCCTCTGAGGCAGCCATGCCCTCCTCACGAGCTGAGAACACCAAGCTACCGCCTGTGGTCAGGGACCTATATGAGAAAGTCAAGTAGACACCATTACCAACATCCTAAGTCATTTCTCGGGCTGGAAAAGGGAGGGGAGGCCTGCCACAGACCTCCCCTTCCCCACCTGTCCAGCTCATTCTGGGGGCTTCAGCACCCCTTTCCTGCACAGCCCAGGGGTGTCCCCTTTAGAGAGCCCCCAAAACTCTGAGCCTGCCCACACTTCTCTGCCTTCGCACAGCTGCTTCCCTCTGCCTGGAATTCCTGCCTCATCCTGTATCTGTAAACCCTACTCATCCTTCAAGGCATAGCTCAAAAGTCACCTCCTCCAGGAAACCTCTCTGCTTTCCCAGGTAGAAATGCCCTTCCCTCATCATTTTACTCTCAGTGTTCAGACAGTACTGTGTTGGCTCACAGCGCACCCTCCTAAACCAGCTGTAGGTGGCTGTGGAACAAGGTTTTCTATGAGGTGCTCCTGGCATCCTGGGAGGCAGTTTGTTTTGTGAGGAACCTGAACACCTCTGCTCCCTGCCCAGTCATGTGACAACCAAATGCCCTTTCACATATCCGGACACTCCCAAAGGGGGCAGCCCACCCCTGGGAGAGAACCACGAGAGGCTTAATAAAGCATTTCTGAAAAACATGATTAAGTGAATGAGTGAATGAATAAACTGTTAGAGAGAGGCTGGACTGGCTTGACATGGGGTGAGGAGATCAATGAGTCAGGTTCTGGGTGGGGGTCGGGAGACTCCCTGAGGTCAGGGTTGGAACCATGGAGAGAAACTGGGGGCCATCAGAGGGTGGGCCTGGAGGCTCAGGAAGGCAGAGGAGTCAGCCACCAGCCCCCTCGACCCCTTTAGTTTCTTAATGCCCCAACTTTTATCACACAGCTCCAGCCAGAACTTCTCCCTGAATAGCAGACTAGGACTACAGGCACGCACCACCACACCTGGCTGATTTTTGTATTATTTGAGGAGACTTGGTTTCACTCTGTTGCCCAGGCTGGTCTCGAACTCCTGGCCTCAAGTGATCCACCCGCCTCAGCCTCCAAAGTGCTGGGATTACAGTTGTGAACCACCACACCCAGCCTGGTTGGCACCTAAATCCTGGTTGGCACCGACTGGTGGGTAAGAGGAGGGGAAAAGGGATGCTGCAAGGGGTGACTCTGGAGTGAGATTGGGAAATGGGCAAGTTTGGGCTGAGCGAGATAAGTCAAGACCCTCAGATCCTCTCCCCTGGTAGAGAAATGTTCAGCTGGTGAAGGCCACTTCCAACCCTTGCAGGCCCACAGAATGCAAACGTACCTCATTCACACCACATCACTCCCTTGCAGGACCCCCACTACCAAAAAAGAGTGCTTTCTGGCCTCATCCAGGTCTTCTGTGGGTCACTAGACCCAGCCTCTTGGATCTTGAACACCATGGGGCTGGGTTGGGTGACTTCTCCCAGGAAACTCAGGGCCCATCTATGGTGGTCAACATCACACATCACACAAGATCTGGGGAAACTGGCCTTGCAAGATGAGGCTGGCCTGTAGGACCAGCCACAAGGCCCTGCTTCCCGGTGATGCTGATGCTGCCTGTCCATGGACTACACGTTGAGTAGTGAGGCTTTAAAGGACATGCACTTCCAAAATTATTTAAACTTTGCCAATAGTTTACATAAAATAATTTATGTGTAAGCACCTATATAATAGTTATTTAATTTGGCCAGGCATGGTGGCTCACGCCTGTAATCCCAGCATTTTGGGAGGCTGAGGTGGGTGGATCATCTGAGGCCAAGAGTTCAAGATCAGCCTGGCCAACATGGTGAAAACTAGTCTCTACTAAAAATACAAAAATTAGCCGGGTGTGGTGGTGCATGCCTGTAATCCCAGCTACTTGGGAGGCTGAGGCAGGAGAATCGCTTGAGCCAGGGAGGAGGAGGTTGCAGTGAGTTGAGATCACTCCACTGCACTCCAGCCTGGGCAACTCCATCTAAAAAAAAAAAAAAAAAAAAAAAAGTTATTTAATTCAAAATCAAAGAGAAAGATGTAAAGTTCCTCAATCCATTTTACTAATCCCAGAATATGCTTCATGCTAAAACTTAAAGATAGTGTAAAAATAACATTATGAACAAGTTTGCTATAGTCTACTGGCAAATAATAAAAATAATGCTGGTAATAGTGTCCGTGGCCCTGCTCTCCCGGGGTCCTTCACCCACACTGTTACACCCAGCAGACATGAAGCCAAATCCTTTCCTACCTAAAACTCCCAGTTTAGGCTTCCTCTAGATTCTTGCAGATTAAGTTCAACCAAATTAGAGCCCAATCTTATTAAAACACATAAAATTAGATCTGAATAAGACAGAAAGACAAGTCTTATTCTAATTTAAGGTCTAAGATGCAGGGAATTTTATCAGTTTTGTTTACTGCTTTATCTCCATACCTAAAATTCAGTAATTTTAATTAAAAAATCGTGAGGCTGGGTACAGTGGCTCATGCCTGTAATCCCAGTACTTTGGGAGACCACAGCAGGCAGATGACCTGAAGTCAGGAGTTCCAGACCAGCCTGGCCAACATGGTGAATCCCCCATCTCTACTAAAAATACAAAATTAGCCAGGCATGGTGGCACGTGCCTGTAATCTCAGCTAATCGGGAGGTTGAGGCAGGAGAATTGCTTGAACCTGGCAGGTGGAGGTTGCAGTGAGCAGAGATCGCACTACTGCACTCCAGCCTGGGTGACAGAGCAAGACTCTGTCTCAAAAAATAAAAATAAATAAATAAATCTTGAACAAGTAGGAAAATTAAATATCATGAATAAATCAGTTTTCTCAAAACACACACACTTAATACATTAGAATCCATAAGCATATAATTCTAGCATTTTATGAGGTTGTGAGGCCGAGATGGGAGGATCACTTGAGGCCAGAAGTTCAAGACCAATCTGGTCAACAAAGTGAGATCCACTCCCAATCTCTATTAAAAAAAAAAAAAAAAAAAAGAATCCATTAGCATCCTAACAAGGTTTTTCTTTTTCTCTCTTTTTTTTCTCTTTTTTTTTTTTTTTTTTGAGGCAGGGTCTCACTCTGTCTCCCAGGTTGGAGTGCAATGGCACGATCTTGGCTCACTGCAACCTCTGCTTCCTGGACTCAAGCAATCCTCCCCTCTCAGCCTCATCCCTGGTTAATTTTTTTTTTTTTTTTTGAGATGGAGTCTCACTCTGTTGCCCAGACACGATCTTGGCTCTCTGCACGATCTCAGTGGCACGATCTTGTCTCTCTGCAACATCCACCTCCCAGGTTCAAGCGATCAAGCGATCCTCTTGTCTCAGTCCTGCTAGTAGCTGGGATTACAGGCATCACCATGCCCGGTTAATTTTTATAGTTTTAGTAGAGACGGGGTTTCACCATGTTAGCCAAGCTGGTCTTGAACTCCTGACCTCAGGTGATCCACCCGCCTAGGCCTCCCAAAGTGTTAGGATTACAGGCGTGAGCCACTGCGCTCAGCTTTTTTTTTTTTGTATTTGTAGCAGTGATGGGGTTTTGCCATGTTGTCCAGACTGGTCTCAAACTCCTGGGCTCAAGTGATATACCCACCTCAGCCTCCAAAGTACCTAGCCTTTAAAAATTGATTACAGGCTGGGCGCGGTGGCTCACACCTATAATCCCAGCACTTTGGGAGGCTGGGGCGGACGGATCACCTGAGGTCAGGAGTTTGAGACCAACCTGGCCAACCCACTTTACTGTGTTAAAATGGGTTCTGATGGGGCTACTAATAAAGGCGGTAGAACAAGAAGGGAATCAAGCAAAAGAGGAAGAGAAAAAAGTGGGCTGCACTTTCACAAAGCGTGACTGTGAGGCATACTTCTGCATTTACGTGATATGGGGTGTATTATAAGGTGGGCATGTACATAAAGGAATTAAAAAATGTAAAACAGTGATATTCTTTTTTTTTTTTTTGAGATGGAGTCTCGCTCAGTTACCCAGGTTGGAGTGCAGTGGCACAATCTCAGCTCACTGCAACCTCCACCTCCTGGGTTCTCACCATTCTCCTGCCTCAGCCTCAGGAGTAGCTGGGACTACAGGCGCCCGCCACCATGCCCAGCTAATTTTTTTTTGCATTTTTAGTAGAGATGGGGTTTCATCTTGTTAGCCAGGATAGTCTCAATCTCCTGACCTCATGATCCGCCCGTCTCAGCCTCCCAAAGTGCTGGGATTACAGGCGTGAGCCACCGTGCCGGGCCAACAGTGATATTCTTGAAGACCATGTGACATCATGAAAGTGTGTCAAATGACAAAAGTAAGATCCTAAAATTTACCCATGTGAGAGAAGCAGGCATCAGATTCAGATATATCCCCACCCCAGCCCAGGAGCTGCTGGCTGGGGTGACCCCCACAGGATGAAGACCACAATGCCTTTGGAGCCCACTGGTCCCTTTACCATCCCAGCCTGACCCCTGCTCCAGGATCTAAGCCCCAGATGGTCACAAAGGGCCCCTCCACTTGGGAAAGGAGACAGCAGACTTTGGGGACTCAGGAGATGTGGTAAGAATCAGTGCTCTGCTGCTTTTTCGAGCTATAATTGACATATAATACCTTGTACATACTCAGTGTACATTTTGCTAAGTTTGACTTATTATATGCCATGACACAATCACGACAATCAAGTTAGTGAACATATCCACCATCCCATCCCCAACTCTCCTCACACCCCTGTAATCCCTGCCTCTTTCTCAACACCACCACTACCCCCAGTCTGGCCCAGTCCTGCTGTCTTCAGGTTGGAACGGCATCGCCAATCTGCTTTCTTTTGCTATAGTTTGCATTTTCTAGAGTTTATATGCATGGAATTATACAACATGTACTCTTTTTCATCTGGCTGTTCTCACTCAGCATCATTATTTTGAGATTCATTTATGTTGTTTTATCAATAGTCCATTCCTTTTGTTGTTGTTGTTGTTGTTGGAGACAGGGTCTTGCTCCATGCTCTGTTGCACAGGCTAGAATTCAGTGGCATGATCTTGGACCACTGCAACCTCTGTCTCCTCAGCCCTAGTGATCCTCCCACCTCAGCCTCCCAAGGAGATGGAATCATGCTCTATTGCCCAGGCTGAAGTGCAGTGGCTCGATCTCAGCTCACTGCAACCTCTGCCTCCCTGGTTTCAAGTAATTCTCCTGCCTCAGCCTCCTGAGTAGCTGGGACTATGGCAAGCACCACCATACCCGGCTAATTTTTGTATCTTTTTTAGTAAAGATGGGTTTTTGCCATGTTGCCCGGGTTGGTCTTGAACTGGATTCAAGTGACCTGCCCACGTTGGCCTCCCAAAGTGTTGGGATTACAGGTGTGAGCCACCGTGCCTGGCCAATAGTCCATTCCTTTTATCGTCAAGTATGGATGTATCACAACTTGTTATCTGTTCATTTTTTATTTGTCTTTTTTGGAGCCACTTATTGAATGACCTTGGATAGGTCTCTTCTCCTGTCTTTAGCTTGCTTATCTATAAAATGGGGATACCTCTGCTATGTCCCTTCAACCAGGCTGTTGGGAGGATCTGACAAGACTCAATGTGCAAATACTTTATAAAGAATCAAGGTCAGGTGCGGTGGCTCACGGCTATAATCCCAGCACTTTGGGAGGCCGAGGTGGGTGGATCACCTAAGGTCAGGAATTTGAGACCAACCTGGCCAACGGGGCAAAACCCTGTCCCTACTAAAAATACAAAAATTAGCCAGGCATGGTGGCACGTGCCTATAATCCCAGCTACCCCAGAGGCTGAAGCAGGAGAATCGCTTGAACCCGGGAGGCGAAAGATGCAATGAGCCAATATCATGCCATTGCACTCCAGCCTGGGTGACGGAGCAAGACTCTGTCTCAAAAAAAAAAAAAAAAAAAAAAAAAAAATCAAGAATGAAGGAGAGCTCTGCTTGGAATGCAGGTGCTAACTGTCCCAGCCCCTCCATCCTGGGTGGGGGGCACACATCCTGTCTGTTAGGGGAGTTATGTGTGAACTGTTCCCCAGGCCATCCCAATAGGAGAATAGGTCCTGAGGTCCTGGGAGCCACTGGAGGGATCTGAGCATGCTGCAATTTACAGCTTTACAATTTCATTCTGGCTGCTCTGCTGTCTATAGATTGGAGGGGGAGCAAGGGGAAGTAGGAAGACCAGTTAGGAGAGCATTGTAGTAATCCAGGTTCTTTTTTTTTCTGGTGGGGGAACGGAGTCTTGCTCTGTCACCCAGGCTGGAGTGCAGTGGTGCGATCTCAGCTCACTGCAATCTCTGCCTCCTGGGTTCAAGCAATTCTCCTGCCTCAGCCTCCCAAGTGGCTGGGATTATAGGCGCCCGCCACCATGCCTGGCTAATTTTTGTATTTTTAGTAGAGATGGGGTTTCACTATGTTGCCCAGGCTGGTCTTGAACTCCTGACCTCGTGATCCGCCCGCCTCCGCCTTCCAAAGTGCTGGGATTACAGGCGTGAGCCACCGCGCCTGGCCTCCGTAATCCAAGTTCTAAAAGATATGCTGATGGTGTGGACTAGTGTGGCAAGAGAGGAGAGAAATGGATTGGAAGTAGCATCAACAGAACTAGGTCATGACTTGGTTACTGGAGAGGAGGAAGAAGAAAATTAATGACCCTCAACTTCTCCCACCTCCAAAACCCACTGCTGGGTTCCTGAATGAGCAACTGGGTAGGTGAGAAGATTGGGAGAAACTGGGGGATGACCAGGTTTGAGGATAAAATCAAAGCTTCCACTTCGAACTATGATCATATTGGACATATCCAAGTGAATGCATGAATCTGGGACAGTTCAAAAAATAAGATTCCAGACACCTTCCTCACATGTGGGATAAGGTGGTACCAGCTAGGGAGAATGCATGGAGTGAAATCAGAATCCAGGGCTGAGCTCTAAGGCCTCTTATATTCAGAAGTTAGAAAAAGGTGGTGGTGGGCAGTACAAGAGTGGAGAACAGGGACGGTCTCCGAGACAAGGAGAGGTGAGCACCCTAAAGCAAAGGAGAGAGGAAAAGTGAGGAGCTTGTAAAGACACACATCACATTCACTCTGGTGATCTCAATCCCTGCTGGGGGCAAGAATCTCCCTAACCACAAGGGTCTCACCCCCTAAGAGAAGCAGATGCCCACCCTAAGGGGGGACCCCAGACAAGTAAGGAAAATGAATTAGAAATTTAAAAATTTCTTGGGCCGGGCGCGGTGGCTCAAGCCTGTAATCCCAGCACTTTGGGAGGCCGAGGCGGGTGGATCACGAGGTCAGGAGATCGAGACTATCCTGGCTAACATGGTGAAACCCCGTCTCTACTAAAAATACAAAAAATTAGCCGGGCACGGTGGCGGGCGCCTGTAGTCCCAGCTACTTGGGAGGCTGAGGCGGGAGAATGGCGTGAACCCGGGAGGCGGAGCTTGCAGTGAGCCGAGATCACGCCACTGCACTCCAGCCTGGGAGACACAGTGAGACTCCGTCTCAAAAAAAAAAAAATAAAATAAATAAAATAAAATAAAATAAATTTCTTGGCTAGGCACAGTGACTCACGCCTGTAATCCCAGCACTTTGGGAGGTCAAGATGGATGGATGACTTGAGGTCAGAAGTTTGAGACAAGCCTGGCCAACATGGTGAAACCCCGTTTCTACCAAAAATACAAAAACTAGCTGGATTTGGTGGTGGACGCCTGTAATTCCAGCTACTCGGGAGGGTGAGGCAGGAAAATCGCTTGAAGTTGAGAGGTAGGGGGTTNGCCCAGGCTGGAGTGCAGTGGCCGGATCTCAGCTCACTGCAAGCTCCGCCTCCCGGGTTTACGCCATTCTCCTGCCTCAGCCTCCCGAGCAGCTAGGATTACAGGCGCCCGCCACCTCGCCCGGCTAGTTTTTTTGTATTTTTTAGTAGAGACGGGGTTTCACCGTGTTAGCCAGGATGGTCTCGATCTCCTGACCTCGTGATCCGCCCACCTCGGCCTCCCAAAGTGCTGGGATTACAGGCTTGAGCCACCGCGCCCGGCCATCAAATATTTTAAAAAGAAAAAATACCAATCCTTCACACACTCTTTCAGAAATAGAAGTGTAAACAACACTCCTTAACTCATTCTGTAAAGCTGGTATTACTGACCAAAGACATCACATGGAAAGAAAACTACAGAAAATATCTCAAGTGAACATAGATGCAAAAATACTTAATATTAGCAAACCACATCTGACAACATAAAAAATAATTATACACCATAACCAAGTGGGATTTATCCCAGGAATGCAATGTTGGATCAACACCTTAAAAATAAATTAATGTTATAACAATATTAACAGGCTAAAGAACAAAAACCACATGTCACCTCATAGATGCAGAAAAAGCATCTGATGAAATCTCACACCAATTCATGATACAAACTCTCAAGAAACGAATAACAGAATGAAACTTCCTCAATTTGGAAAAGGTATAGATGAAAAACCCACAGGTTAACATCAGATTGAATGGTGATGGACTGAAGGTCTTCCTCCCTAAGATTGAGAACAAGGCAAGGATGTCCCCTTTTGCCACTTTCATTCAACACTGTACTGGATTTCTAGCCAGTGCAATAAGACAGGAAAAAATTAAAGGCATACAGATTGGAAAGAAAGAAGTAAATGTCTTTATTTGCAGATGACATGATATTGTAGAAAATGTCAAGGAAGACACACACGGACTTTTTTTTTTTTAAATGATAAAACTGACAGATTGAGTTTAGACAGGTCATAGGATATAAGATCAATAAACAAAAATCAATGGTATTTCTATATATTAGCACCAAAAAGTCTGGAAACAAAATTCAGCAAGCAATTCCATTCATAATAGCAAAGAAATATGAACATTTTAACAAAAGGAGTGTAAGACTTATATACTGAAAATAACAAAATATTGCTAAGAGAAATCAAGGAAGATCTAAATAAATGGACATAAATTCTATGTTCACAGACCGGAAGACTTTATATTGTCAAGATGGCAATTCTCAAGTTGATCTATAAATTAAACATAGTATCTATTTAAAACCTCAGAAGGCTTTTCTGTCTAATTGACAATCTGATCATAAAAGTGACATGGGAATGCAAAGTATCTAGAAAAGTCAAAAGAATTTTGAAAAAGAACAAAGTTGGAGGCCTTACATTACCTGATTTAATGACTTATGAATACTTTAAAGCCAGGGTAATCAATACCACACAATCATGGACAGACACAGATCAATGGGACAGAACTAAGAGTTTAGAAATAAACCCTTATATTTATGCCCAATTGATTTAGACAAAGGTATCAAAGCAATTCAATGGGGAAAAGATACTCTACAACAAATGGTGCTGGGACAAATGGAAATCCGCTCGTGAAAAGGTGAATTTAGACTCTTCCCTTACACCATGCCCCAAAATGAACACAAAGTGGATCACATTCCTACATGTAAGAATAAAACAAGAAGACTTCAAAAAGTTCTTAAGATATGACATCAAAGACATGACCCATAAAATAAACAACTGATAAACTAAACTTCATCAAAGTAAAAAACGTTTACAATTCAAACACCACCACTAAGAAAATGAAAAGAGTCCTTGTTAGTATAGTGGTGAGTAAAAAAAAAAAGAGAAAGGACTGGGCACGGTGGCTCATGCCTATAATCCCAGCACTTTGGGAGGTTGGGGAGGGCAGATCACGAGGTCAGGAGATCGAGACCATCCTGCCCAACATGTTGAAACCTAAAAACACAAAAATTAGCCGGGCATGGTGGCGGGCACCTGTAGTCCCACTACTCAGGAGGCTGAGGCAGGAGAATCGCTTGAATCTGGGAGGTGGAGGTTGTAGTGAGCCAAGATTGCGCCACTGCACTCCAGCCTGGCGACAGAGTAAGACTCTGTCTCAAAAAAAAAAAAAAAAAAGAAAAAGAAAAAGAAAAAGAAAGAAAATGAAAATAAAGACAAGCCAAGACTGGGATAAAACATTTGCAAATCATATATTTGATAAAGGACTTGTATCCAGAATATGTAAAACTTTCTTACAATTCATTAATAAGACATGTGACCCAATTTAAAAATGGGCAAGAATTGAATAGATATTTCACTAAAGATATACAAATGGTTAACAATCACATGAAAAGATGCTCAAAATCATTAGTTGTCAGAGAAATGCAAATTAACCACAGTGAAATGCCACTTTGCACCCACTAGAATGGCTACAATAAAACAGAAAAGTCCAAGTGCTGACAAGAATGTGGAGGAACCTGAACCATTATACATTGCTGGTGGAAATGTAAAGAGGGACAGCCACTATGGAAGAGCTTGGCAATTTCTTAAAAAGTTAAACCTAAACCTACTATATGATCCCAGCAGTTTCACTCCTAGGATCTACCCAAGAGGAATGAAAATATATGTCTACAAAGACTTATACATGAATGTTCATAGCAGTATTATTCATAATAGCCCCAAACTGGAAAAAATCTAAACAATCATCAATTGGTGAATGAACAAAATATGGTATAGACATACAGTGGAATACAATTTAAAAACAATAAAAGGAACTATTGGTACATTCTACAATATGAATGAACTTCTACATTATTCTAAAGTAGGAAGCCAGACACAGAAGACCACATATTGTATGATTCCACTTACATGAAATATCCAGAATAAGAAAATCTATAGAGACAAAATAAAATAGTGGTTGCCTGATGATGCAGGTGAAAGAGGGAATTAACTGTAAAAGGCATTAACTGAGTGATGAAAATATTTTAAAACGAGATGGTGATAATGGTTGCACAGCTCTGTACATTTACTAAAGTCATTGAGTTGGACACTCAAAATGAATGAACTTTAAGGTATGTAAACTATGACTCAATAAAACTATTAAAAAAACAGTGATGTAAAAAGGAGGAAGACAAGGGAAGCATGATCAGGTGATATTTGAATGTGGATATACCTGATTGTCCCTAAATTCCTCAAGAAGCTATTGTTGAGCCTCTTCATGCCCAATGCTGTGTCTACAGTAACGGAGAGTCTCACAGAGCTCACCACATAGCAGGTAAAACAGGCAAACAGGTTACTGCATGGTAGAATATGGCCAAGGGCCAGCACAACAGATGGAGAAGCGCCACGCCGACCAGAGATGTTTTCATGAAAGTAACATCTAAACTGAGATCCTGAAGACCGTTGCTGGGCAGCTGAGAAGTGTCAATATCTCAGTGACATTCTTTTCTTTTTTTTTTTGAGACGCAGTCTCGCTCTGTCGCCCAGGCTAAAGTGCAGTGGCGCGATCTCGGCTCACTGCAAGTTCCACCTCCTGGATTCACGCCATTCTCCTGCCTCAGCCTCCCGAGTAGCTGGGACTACAGGCGCCCGCTACAATGCCCGGCTAATTTTTTGTATTTTTAGTAGAGACAGGGTTTCACCGTGTTGGCCAGGATGGTCTCAATCTCCTGACCTCGTGGTCCACCTGCCTCAGCCTCCCAAAGTGCTGGGATGTCAGGCGTGAGCCACCGCACCTGGCCTAATATCTCAGTGACATTCTATGCCATGCTATGAAGTTTAGGTTTTATGAACTGCAGAACTAGGCTGGGTGTGGTGGCTCACACCTGTAATCTCAACACTTAGTGAGGCCAAGGTGGAGGGATTGCTTGAAGCTAGGAGTTCAAGACTAGCCTGGGCAACATAGTGAGACTGCTTCTCTACGAAAAATAAAAATATAGCCAGGCATGATGGTGCATACCTGCTGTCCCAGTAACTCAGGAGGCTGAGGTGGTGGGATCGCTTGAGCCCAGGAGTTCAAGGCTGCAGTAAGCAATGTTGTGTACTGTGATGTTATTGTGAGTAGCAATAAAAAGCAGCAGTGCTGGACTTTGGGGTGAAGTGGAGTGAACTCTGCTGTTGGTCACGAGGGGAAAGGAGTCCAAATAACAAAAACAAAGAAAAAAGAAATGGAAAGTCAAGCAGATGAGTCTAGTTTGACTTAGCAGTCCACTCTTCACCTATGGGGCTCTTTGGCTCTGGTCAAGGGGGCATAGGTTACCTGGAAAGGGTTACTATTACTTTACAAGCATATGGCCTTTCTCCCAGAGGGCAGAGTTCCCAGACAGTCTGGCTATCTCTTTTAGCACGAAGGCGCCTGCTTCTTCACTCTTCCCCTTGCTGCCCAGTCTGCTTTTCCAAGGTCTATGATAGTGCTGGGAGGAACGCTGCTCCCTCTATAGGTGGAAGACACTGCTGCCCTTAGGCAGACCAGACTGTGAGTGTGGAGATGTGGTCTCAATTTCTCACAATACCACTGGTTAGCTGGAGTCAGGTCAATTACTTGGCCCTTCTGAGGCAGTTTCCTTATGCTAAAATGTTACCCGCTCCATGGGGATTACTAAGGACCATGTGAGATTCAACTGACAAGAGTGTTTATATGTAAGATATGTCCTGGTGGGGTGTGTGCGGGAGTGATAGGCCTTCCAAAAACTTAAAAAAATACAGTTGCCATCCAAGAGTCCAATGGACAAGACTGACCACAAGCTGACTTTTGGAAAAGTGTGACTGAAGAGTTTCCCAAAAGGCAAAACCACAGTAACCACAGTGTAATCTTGGAAGGGCAGATCTGGAATGTGGCTGTATTTAAGGGAGTGAAACTGAAGATGGTAGTTCTCACACTGAAGAGCAAAAAAATCACCAAGGAAACTTGCTCACGCCAGAAAGATGAGCTGCACCCCAGCCCTAGGGAACCTGTCTCTAGAAAGGGACTTAGGAATGAATCTGTGGTTTAAACATTTTCCAGTGGCTTTTATGTGCACCAAAGTTAAAGCACCTCTGGCCTAGAGCATAAAAAAGGAGCTGGAGGTGCTGATTCCAGGCAGTCAACAGGCAGCCACATTCCATTGCGGAACGCTGGAGTTTTAGGGCAGTGAATGGAGAAAAGGGGAAATCCGAGAGTAGGGGTGATCTGGACAGGTACCAATATGCAGTCCCATTATGCAAATAAAGTCTTTGCATATTTTTCACCAGAAGTGACTCTCATAAAATAAATCTCTCCAAATACTACTTTTGCTGTACATCTGGCTTTTCCCTTATTTTCACAGAAATATTCCCACTTTGTCCAATATATTTTTTTTCAGTGAATCACAATTAAAAAAAAGATGTACTTCTAATATCTAAGAAACAAACCAAGGAAGGACAAGAGCTATTAGGAGTGTTCTCTTTCTTTATTTCTTTGGTTTCTTAACACAAAAGACATGCATTCTATAAATAAAAGGAAGGTTGATTTTCTGGGAAACAATAAATTGGGAGGAATTCCCATAGTCACACCTCTGTGGTCAAGAGGCTGGTCTTCAGCCCCCATCTGGCTGTAATCTCTGATGAAATCCAGAAGAGAAGGCCCATGTGTTATCCGAGAAGGTGAAACACTCAAGGACAGTGAATGCCACAGTCCTCTGCTCAGAGCTGGGCTAGGCCCCAAGGCCCACTGAGCACAATGTCTACCCTATCTCCTTGTTACACCCTTTTCACAATATCCTTGGGTGAAGCTTCTTTTCATGGGGCTATTGGAAAGGCTCCAATACCAAAGAGCCAGACCAGCCATTTACAAACAGCCATTCACCATCAGACTGAGGAACCTACTGGGAGGGTGTGAATATGTTGGTGTTTGCTCACTAGTGCTCAGAGCCCAGATCAAAACACTGGCTTGATCTTACTTTGAAACACTGACCTCAGGTGCAGCAGTGTAAATTCTACACCAGGAGGTGGGATTGGACTCAGGAAGGCCACTACAAGAGCAGCAGGCCATGGGAAAATGATCTACCATATCCAGTGGCAAAATCTGGGCCAGTATCCTAAGGACCCACTCAGTAGCCCACAGACTGATTCTTAATACCTTCACAATCCAGGCTTGTCGGTGCTACTTCAAATTCACAAAAGGGGCTTGTAATAAGACAAGCACTGATACACTCCTAACAGGAAATGCACACCCCACCCACCTTCCGAGTCTACCCCTACAGGAAGGAGGGAGAAATGCTGGAGCTCTACCACCAGCCCAGGTTAAACGACATCCGATATCAGATTGTTGAGACATTAAAAATAAAAATATCATTTTCAAGTGCTTGTAGCAGAGGCCCAGCTCCTAAGTTGTAGGTAACAAAGGTACTTCCCTCTGAATACATGGCGATTGCACACACTGGTAAACCTGACGGTCCTGGGGTGGGGGAGACACCCCAGGCTCCACATTGTGCCTTTCTGAACAGGCTTCCAGGCCACCCCAGGCAGGCAGCAAAGGACAGGAAACCAACCAGGTGGAGATGGAGCCCTAAGACCCAGTCTTGGGTTACAGGAATTGCATCTTCTTTTAGTCTCTACTGGAAGAACTTTAAAAAACCAATTTTGGCAGCAGCAGTTGAAGGACAGCCCCACTGCCCAGTGCACTGGTAAAGGGAAATGTCCTCCTCTTGAGTCCCGCTGTGCTACATTAGGTCCCATCCAGGGAGAAGGAGGAAGCAGTATGAAATCTTTCCAAAATGTAAAGGTCATTTGCCAAGATTAGAGGAAGAAATATAAAATCTGTTCTTTGCAGCAGCAAGAGATTCTTTCGGCCTTTAGTTATGTCATAAAAGCCAGCTGTGCTTGAATGTAAAGGTCCACCTTGCTGGTCAGTCTGCCCAGGGCTGGAGGGAGGCCAGACCCTTGGGATTGGCAAGTGGATGGAGGAGCAGTGGAATGGCAGGGCAGACAAGGTTACCAGACCAAGCCAGCCCACAGCTGGTAGAAGGTAGCCCCTGGTTAGATTCTAGAGGTGCATATGGTCAACGTGCCCCAGACGCATCACAATGAGGGAAATCATCCAAGAACAAGATCGACAGGCAAGTGAGAATCTGGCCGGACCTGCTGTTTCCTGCTGGTCAAAAAAAGAAGGAATGTCAGTGAGAGTGGGGAATCTGAATGAGCGCCATGGTGGCAGTAGGAGGTAATCACAGGGGCGTCTGGAGCCCCCAGCCCCAGCTAGGAGCCCCCACCAAGAAGAGTGGCAGTAATTCAGCAGATAGCTCTCTACACCTATGATTTTAAAAGTCCTCTGACAGTGGGTGTGAAGACAAACCCCATGAGCACCTTACTACAGGCCCAGTCAAGAGTATACTGATTCCACACACACTGGGGCTCAGAGGGAACCCCCAGCTTGATGCGAGGCCTCAGGACCCTGGGATCCGAATGTGGGGTGGATACCGCCCTTCTCCAGTTAGACGGTTTTCCATTTAAACACAGATTTGCCCTTAGTGTCTTTTACGCTTTTTTCTTCCTGCAAAAGTTTGTTCACATAAAAAAAAATTATTTTTCTTTCCAGTTTCTTTCAAGTGTTTCTTTGTTTAAATTTCCTTCAGTATCTTTCAAGTATCTTTTTTTCCCTTCTGTTCTCCTGGACAGATGGAAAAGGCCTCACTGAAATCCCAAAATTAGACATGGGGAAAACTTCTCTTCTCCCTGCTTACCCAGCAATGAGGACAGAATCCTTGGTGCCACTGTGGAAGAAGGAACGTGCCTGTGTGCAGCCCTCCACTGCTGTTGCCACACCATCTCAGGCACGGAGGACACTTGGGTCTGTCCTTTCACCCCCAACTACATCCCAGTTTCCAGCAGGCTTGGACATTGCAGTCTCCCCATGGCAAAGTGGCCAGAACTCGGCTGGAGAACAAGCAGGCGAAGGGGAGCATCAGATGGAAGGTCTTCTGTGAACAGCGGGCCCACAGAGAGGCGGTGGGTAGGAGCTGGGCCTGGATGGAGCCTGTGTTCGTGTGGACCAGAAAACAGTTCCACGTCACCAGCTGCGGGATCCAGAGGAGCTTGTTTTCCATGCTGTGCATCTTGATGACCCAGGCCTGAAGGTCACGAGGGTGGCACAGTAGGGGAGGGCTTAAGCACCTGGAAAAACTGTACCTCCGGCGAGCTCGCATTTCGCCACCTCTTCTGGTCCACTGCCTCTCCTGAGGGACTGTTCCTGGAAGGATGCGCCTATGTCTGTACCAGATCCCTGCCCCACCACATCCCCATCCTCTGCCTTAGATGGTGAGGAGAGGGATGCAGCCCACACCGACCCCTCCCTCATGGCATGCCATGGGGGCCATGAATGTCCAGCAGTCCGTCTCTGGGTCATACATCTCCACTGAGCTTAGGTTTGACTGTCCGTCATAGCCCCCTACAGCATAGAGGCGCCCACAGCTGGCCACCAGGGAGACCCGGCTCCGGCGCGTGTGCATGGGGACAATCAGGCACCACTGGTCTGCCACAGAGCTGTACATCTCAGCAATGCTGAGGAAGCCAGAGCCATCGTAGCCCCCGCAGACAAACATCTTGCTCCCCAGGGAGGCGGCTCCGTGCCGGCAGCGCTTGTTGAGCATGCCAGCTGCAGGGTGCCAGGTGGCAGTGTGGTGGTTGTAGTGCTCCACCTACAGTGGGGAGAGAGGCACAGGTACAGGACAGTCAGAGACAAAGCTCAGTCCATAGAGTGACCGTGCAGGGCACAGCAGCCCCCATGATGTCAAACTCCTGTGGGAGGCATGGGGATGAGGAGCTCTGCCAGTATTCCCTCTGCTGCAGGCCTGCTCTTTGGCGTATGGGGCAGGGAGAGGTCACCTCACCTGACCCTTTCTGTCTGCATCTAAGGAAACAAAAAAAAGGATGTGCCCAAGGATAAAATGCTAGGTAGTGACAGAACCTGTATGAGAGCTGGGTCTCCTGTAATCTCCAGGGCTTTCCACTGCGGCACTGACTGACTATGGAATGACTAGTAAATGGCTGTTGAGCCTTTTTTACAGAATAAATACAATTTCAAACAAATTATCCAAAAGAATACAACTGTTTGCAAATTTACACTTGTAGATTTGCAGTGTCTATGCAGTGTCCGACAGACAGTAGAACAGGGTGGTGGCTGCAGATGTGACTACCCTTCACCCTTCTTTTGCGTACACTGGCTCGTTCTCTGTAAGTTCAGAATTTCAGAAGATGCAGTGGATAGCCTGAAACCTCACTAGATGATACTTTATCCAGCTATGGCAAGGCTGAAGTTTTTTCAATTAATGATCTTCCAAAATAAATCTCAAAGACAGAAGAAGTAGGTGCCCTTATCCCAGGGGGCCCAGACTCACACTGCTGAAGATCTGCAAACCATCATGGCCGCCTGACACATATATCCTGCCCTCAAAGACCGTAACCCCAGCAGCACTGCGATTCGAGCTCATCGGGGTCACCACTGTCCACCTTCAGGAAAGAGTCAAAATAGGAGGGAAAGCATGAGATTCAGGGTTCTTGTCCCCCCAAGATAGCCTAGCAGGGTTCAGGTGAATTGTGCTGGCCATCTCTCTACCTCTTATCACCTCTCCCACCACCTCTCTGACAGCTCTCCCTGGCTGCCGCCTCTCACCCAAGCTGCAAACCGACAGCCCATCTTCTCTGCTCATCTCCACGGCTGCTCAAAATCATTGTGTCTCATACAAGGCCTCTTTCTCTTACAGTTCTGCTCCTCCCTGCACTCCCTGCCTCGTTAAGCAGACGACCAGCTCTCTAGCTGCTGTACTTATAAATCTCAGTGCTATTCTGGCTGCTTCTCCCTCACCGTCAACATTCCTGTGGTCCCCCAAGTCCTGGCTGGTTTGCTTCCGAATCAGTGCTTGTTCCCATCCCCACTGCCAGTGCCCTACCCTGACCTCTCATCTGGACCACTGCCACAGCCTCTTTACAGGCCGCCTGGATTTCACACCAGTCCCATCCAACCCCACCCAGCCAGAGGGATTGCTTCTCCTGTACCTGGACCATGTCCGTCCAGTGGCTCCTCACTGTCTCCTCTAAGACAGTCCAGGTTCCTTCATGTGGTTTTAAACTTTTTTTATTTTTGAGACAGGGTCTCACTCTGTCACCAAGGCTGGAGTGCAGTGGTGCAATCATAGCTCACTGCAGTTTTGACCTCCCAGAATCAAGCAATCTTCCTGCCTCAGCCTTCTCAGTAGCTGGGACTACAGGCTTACGCCACCATGCCTGGCTAATTTCTCTCTCTCTCTCTTTTTTTTTTTCATAGAGACAGGGTCTTCCTACGTTGCCTAGGCTGGTCTCGAACTCCTGGGCTCAAGTTACCTTTCTGCCTCGGCCTCCCAAAGTGTTGGGATTACAGGCGTGAGCCACTGTGCCCGGCTCTTCATGTGGTTCTTTACCTCTTGGTCCTCATCTACCCTTCAGCTTCACCCCACAGCGTATGCTACCCACCCTGCTCCGTCTCCCATCCACACACTGGGCTCCAGCCCATGAGAGGATCATTGCTGTTCTCGATTACAGTGAACACTTTCTTATTGCAGCCTCGCTCCTTGTTGTCTCCCCGCCTATGATGAGCAAACACCTCCCACTGGCTATCCATGACAGGTCTCACCTTGGAAGACATCCCTGCTACCCTGTCCCTTCCTGCAACCCTGGGGAAGATGAAGGTTCTCTCTGTTCTGTGTCCAAGAGCTTCTGACACAGGCCTCCAGGGTAGGACGATCATGATGCAACCTATGGCCCAACCACACTGGGTGCTTTAAAGGATCTCAGACACCCAGCTTGCTGTCTGATCCATAGTAGACTGGTTAAGTGAACAGAATACTGGCTTAAAGGCATCCTAATAAGTCCATTCAACTAATTTGTTTATATTTTATTATATAAGATGAGAGGATTCAAACACTAAAATGAAAAACTCGGGCTAACCTTGTCAATGTTTTTCAAAGAGTTTTCCACAAATGAGTCCCACAAGACGGTGACTGGTGTGTATTAAAAACCCGAGGTTAAACAGAGTTATTTACTGCAGGGTTTCTTAGAGCCTTTAAAATGTTAATATATCTTACGGAAAGACAAGGACTCTGGCAGTTCAGACATCAACATTTTCCATGCCTATCTGACCACGGAACTTAAAAACTTTTTATTTTTTTTCCAAATCATATCCTACCCACTTTGGAACATGCTGTTCATCTACTTCTTATCCCCTCTTGCCTGTATTTCCATTAAAATGGGCTGATTTAGCTAAAAGGTACAGACCATTAAATAACTATTTCCAAGCATCTATGTAGACTATTTGTTTTAAAATTTTATTTACTCATTCTTTCACTTAACCGAGGGTTATTAAATATCTGGTATATAAAAAGTACTATAGGGGCAAAAAGGTAAGACATTCTCTACCCTCAAGAAGCTTAAATTTAAAAAACTGCAGTTCTGATTTTTATACTCTCTGTTTATCAGCTCCAGTTGCCCCAAGGGAGTTGGATTCCTTACTTGTCCGTTTCAGGTGAGTAGGTCTCCACGGAGCTGAGGGAAGAGTTGCCATCGTAGCCCCCACAGACGTAGATCTGCCCGTCCAGCACGACTGTCCCCATGGCACTGAAACAGACAGAGCTGTCATCCCAGATGAGCCGTAGCCTTCCTGGAGCAGCCTCTCTTGCCCACTGAGAAACAAACCTACCTACTGCCTCTTTCTGCAACCTAAATCTCAGGTATGTGACTAAGTACAGGCAAAAAACTGAGGTGACAGAAGCTGCCCTATCATTCCTCTTGTGCCCCACCCTTCTACCGCAGGCTGCCTCCCCTCCCCGCTCTTCTCTGTCCTTAATCTTTCTAAAATGCTCACCTTCCACCTCACCATGTGAAGGCTGAATTTACCTTGAAGGCCCAACGCAACTTCCTCTTTCCTCTTCCTCCCCTTTGTAAGAATTACTCTTTCCTGCCCCTACACTCCCTGAGTGGCTTATTACAGCAGTTGTTACAATCATTCATTCATCCATCAGATCTTTATCAGCTGGGGTTTAGAGTGGTAAGCAAGCCAAAGTTCCAGCCCACAAGGCACTTATGTTCTGACATTATAGGCTACCAGGAATCTATCTGCCACTTCTGTTTGTGTGTAATTTTTAATCAAAGCCTTGATCTGTCACTCAGGCTAGAGTGCAGTGGTACCATCAGAGCTCACTGTGCCTTGAACTCCTGTGCCCAGTTGATCTTCCTGCACCTCAACCTCCCAAGTAGCTGGGATTACAGGTGTGCACCACCACACCCAGCTAATTTTTTTTTTTTTTTGAGACAGGGTCTTGCTATGTTGCCCAGGCTGGTCTCAAAACTTCTGTCCTCAAGTTATCCTCTTGTCTCGGCCTCCCAAAGTGCTGGGATTACAAGAGTGAGCCACCACACCCAGCCAATCTATCTGCCACCTCTTAATAAGTGAGGACCTCCTGGAAGACAGGAAGGTCCTCACTTCATCTTCATCTGTGTGACCTTCACAGTGATAAGTATGATGTCCTGTATGTAACAGGCACTGAATGTATGTTTGTTGTGTTACCTCTGCTTTTTCCCACTCAATTCACATATGTTGTTTTCATCATGTGTATGGCCTCTAATTTATCTTAGTGGTTGATGCCACAGCTCCTGTTTGCTGTGCATTTACTACATGTGTCAGGTACTCTACATTTGCTATTTTCTTTTTTCTTTTTTTTTTTTGAGACGACGTCTTGCTCTATCATCAGGCTGGAGTGCAGTGGCACAATGATGGTTCACAGCAGTCTTGATCTCCTGGGTTCAAGGGATTCTCCCACCTCAGACTCCCCAGTAGCTGGGACTACAGGCACATGGCACCATGCCCAGCTAATTTTCTTTTTGTATAGATGGGGGTCTCACTATGCTGCCCAGGCTGGTCATGAACTCCTGGGCTCCAGCAATCATCCTCCTGCCTTAGCCTCCCAAAGTGCTGAGATTATAGGTGTGAGCCACTATGCATGGCCCACTTGCTATTTTCAGCCCTTAGCACACCCTGCAAGGAAGGAAAGAGCACCATAATCACTGTACAGACAGGCAGCTATAGCTTGGGGAGGCTGAGGTCTCTCCTCAAGACTGCCCAGAGAGAGGCCTGCCTCAGATTTAAATGAGACAAGCCCAACTACCCAACTCCTCACATGCCAAGTTTTTCTAATATCAAAGACCCAGGGGTCTGGTGTAATCATGTAATCTTCCACTCTACACAAAGCCTTATAAGGAATTCAGCATGAATGCCAAGCTGTATTTTCAAATGTGATGCTGGTGAAGATTAAAAATGAATCTAGGTTTCTAACAAACAGGAAAATAAAACATACCAGGCTTAATGCTACCTTTTTTTTTTTTTTTTTTTTTTGAGACAGAGTCTCATTCTGTCAACCAGGCTGGAATGCAGTGGCACGATCTTAGCTCACTGTAACCCTTGCCTCCCTGGTTTAAGCAGTTCTCCCTGCCTTAGCCTCCCAAGTAGCTGGGATTACAGGCGCCCACCACCATGCCTGGCTAATTTTTATATTTTTAGTAAAGACAGGGTTTCACCACGTTGGCCAGGCTGTTCTCAAACTCCTCACCTTAGGTGATCCGCCCTCTGTGGCCTCACAAAGTGCTGGGATTATAGGCGTGAGCCACTGTGCCTGGCTTGCTGCTACCTTTTAAATGTACATAGTAATCAAACTGATCCACAGAATGTCCCTTTCAGGGACATGATAACAGACCCCCTGGACCAGCCCAAAAGAGGAGAGGGACTTGCCTTAGGTAAGTACTGAGGGAAGATCACACATTTACTAGACATGATTACTATCCTTCTGGACACGGACACAAACATAAAAATTACATAACAAAACAGGTGTTGAACAATATGAAAATGAATTAAGAGGTGCCACAAAACTGCATGAGATTAACTATCAACTAGGTAGTAAAGGTGAGTGTGAAGAGGAGAAAATGCTGATTAGCATGGACTGGAATAGTCCAGTGTAAGAAAGCTCTATGGGATGGCGTAGAACACTGGGGGAGATGGGAAGGAAAGATGGCACAATGTCACTAACTGGCAGGACAGACAGCTGTGTGGGATGTCAGGAGAGAAGTGACTAGGAACGCTTTAAGGGAGCCTATAATTTAAAAGGGATGTAATGGAACCGGGCCCACACTAATAACAGGGTATTAACCACAGTGAAGGAAAGGAATACCCAGAGGACTTTCCTCCAAGACAGCACTCTAAACCAAGTAACATCAAAGCAAGGAAGTGGTCCAGAGCATACACACAAGGAAGGACAGTTGACTGCAGTCAAAGCAAAAAAGCTACTCATGGTTGGGGACATGGAGCAATGAGTCACTCAAACACAGGAAGCTGCAAAGTATCCAAGCAGCAAAAGTGGGGATGGTGGGAGGAAAAGACTCCCAACGCATTCTTGGGAGGGGCAGATCTTACGTATTTTTTTCTTCCCAAAGGAACCTACCCCAATGTTTTGTGAACTGGTCTCACCAGTACAAAGGCAGATCCCTCCCAGCTCACATCCACATGTGAACGCTGCTGGATGTGGAACAACATTAGGCATATGTCAAGGAAGCTCAATGTGTAAAAGCGATCAATGCAGAGCTGTCCTGGGTAATGGGCAAGGGGGCCCTGGGCAGCTTTCCTCTCCCCTCCTTGGGCTGCGCCAGCCTTTCGGCTGCCCACACGTGTGACGACTCTATCATGTGTCTGACATAATAAAACATGCCACCTGTTATCACCTCAGCATTAAGAAGGCTAAACACAGGCACCAGGATGTCTTCTAATCCCACTTCTTATTCGGGCAATATAAGCAGAGAAGTGGAGGGAGCAGGTAGCTAGAATGTACTGAGTGACATACCAACTTGGCCCACCTTGCAAATACCTATGTTTTCCTGTCTAGGAGAATGTGTGTGACCTAAATAAAAGAACACTGCTTTGGTTCATATTCTCCCCAGGTAGTGGAAACTCATGTGTGAGGGGAGTCCTGGGGAAGGAAGGTATACAGAAAAACACCTTGGATTTCCTTTTATCACTAATAAAGGTAAATCCTCCTTATTCTTCAAGTTTCAACTTTAATCCCACCTCTTCCCTGAAATCTTCCAGAAGTTCCAGTCCAGTTTCTCTCCCTCCTTGAATCTTCCATAATACACATTTCCAGTCCTTATCTGGCACTTAAAATAACAACACAACTTCCACATGTCCACGTCTGGTCTCCCCAAGTTCCTCAAAGGACAAGGCGGGTATTTTACTTTTAAGCAGATGGGGGCTTGCTCCCAGGAGGTACTGGCAGTGGCTGGCCTGGCTGCAGGAAACTCCTAGGCCAAAGCTTGTATTTTACTTTACTGTGTGCCCCTGCTTGTCTAGCATGGCGCTCCCCAGGTGCTCAGTGTGTATGTTCGGGCTGCACGTGGCTTCCAGAATACCTTCTCTTGCTATTCATGCTCCCCACTCTGGTCCATGTGTCTGTCTCCGGGTTGTACGCCTCCACAGTGCTCAGCCGTAGCTGGCCGTCATATCCTCCAATGGCATAGAGAAGCCCGTTCACCACAGCCACGCCAACACGGCTGCGGGCTGTTGTCATGGGACGGCACCTCTCCCAGTGATTGGCGATGGGGTCGAACACTTCCACCACATTCAGGGAATCACCTGCATAAAAATTTGCTACTCAAATTAAAACAAATGAGACCACTTGTTTAGATCACAGCTATTGGGCATTGATTATACGGAACATTTGACTCAATTCTACTAGCTCTTCCCACAGAATTACTCAAGGCACAAGGGCCCACTAAGAAATTTCAGCCATGATCACCTCAAACCTAATTCTTTAAGGAAAATCAGAATCAGACAGGAGGTATTTATTTTTTAGAGAGGGCAGTTTTCAGTTACAATTAGGTACTCCACCTGCTTAAAGTCAAAGGTATAGGCGAATCGATACAATATTTCCTCCAGGCAGGAGGCATGCCAGAGGGACGGGCATGCGCTCCAGTGCTTTCATTTGCTAGTGGGTGACCCAAGGCAAGGGGCTTTGTGTCCCCACCCTCTGCTTCACACATGAAATGGAGATAATCTTTACGGATTAAATGATGTAACAGGTAAAGCACCTAGCATGGTTCAATATACTTAGTGCTCAATAAATAGTCACAGCAGCAAGGAATGATCATTCCAGCCCTATCTTTTGCATCAGGTTTTTGTGATGATCAAATAAAATAACTCCCTCTTCCCGTGGTATGCTGCTATGGGGCACTTGGCATTTCATTTGCACACTGCTCCAGCGTGCACTGAGTTGAGGACTTACCTGTTCCAGGCCCTATGATTAACAAGCAGCAGCTAGTACCCAACTCTCATTAACATTCAATTAAAAACAAAACTGGGCCAGGTGCGGTGGCTCACACCTGTAATCCCAGCACTTTGGGAGGCCAAGGTGGGCAGATCACTTGAGGTCAGGAACTAAAACCAGCCTGGCCAACATGGTGAAACTCCATCTCTACTAAAAATACAAAAATTAGCTGGGTGTAGTAGCATGTGCCTGTAGTCCCAGCTACTCATGAGGCTAAGGCGGGAGAATTGCTTGAACCCGGGAGGCAGAGGTTGCAGTGAGCTGAGATTGCACCACTGCACTCCAGCCTGGGTGACAAGAGTGACACTCCATCTCAAAAAATTTAAAAACAATAAAAAATAAAAACAAAACTGCCTGGGAGTGCCCACCAACTCCTCCCAAGTTGGGAGGCCATGCAGCTTTCTGAAAATCTTACTTTTAGATTCAAAAACTGCCAATAACCCACGGACTGTAAAGCATGTGTGTGTTTCACAGTGGGTGGGGCTGACAGTGGTAGAGCCTGTGTATTTGGATAATCTTTCTCTTGGGGACATTCTCAGTCTAACCCCAGAGATTCATATAACCAAATGTGAATAGTCTGGTATGGAATTGGGTCTCTGACTGTATCCTATCCAGGGCTGACAGGATGCTATACCATAGCCAATGTGATACTAGGGCAAAAGTGCTGGCTCAGGAACCAGTACACCCAAGTTCTAGTCCTTGTTCTGCCAAAAACAATTGTATGAACATAGTGAAAGTTCGGTGGGGCTCAATTTCTTCACTTGTCAGGTGAGCAGGCTAGGCCTCAAAGATTTCTAGAAGGTCTCTTTAGCACTGATATTCTGATTCAATGGCCTGAATATGTGACATGCTCTAACTGTAGAGCAATTGTATAAAATCAAGAGGGGCAAGGGAGATGACAGCACAAAACAGAGACACCAGAAGGACCAGGCTAATTTGTTTGGTGCTTCCTCATCCATGGAGTCCAAGATGGGGGTCTATAAAGGGGAGCCGCAAGGTACCTGCTGAGTTGAGGCCCCCCACGGCGTAGATAAGCCCAGCGATGGACGTGCAGCAGCGTGGCCGGGTTCTGAAAGCTGGCAGGTGGGGCCGGCGCTCTGGCATGAGGTGGTAGTCCTTTGCTTCATCTACCAGGTCCCTGGAATAAGGTGGAAGATGCTAGAACAGGAGGTATCCCCCCTGACTTAGTCCTTGTTTGCATCCCTGAGCCTGGCTCCCCACTGCCAACTGCAGGGGAAACCTGGGAGGAGAAGCCTTCTGGAAGGTCTGGTCTCAAAGAAACCAGGTGAGTTCTGGGAAAATCATATATGGCTACTGACATATATTCAAAATTAAAGGGGCAAGACAAGTTGAGACCACCTCAGCTAGTGTAATCAGGTACAGATTAGGCATGAGAAAAACAGGGTAGTGGCCAAAATGGCTGGACCTGGGAGTTCCGACAAGCAGCAAGCACCCTGTCGCCACTCAGACCTAGCCCTTCCTTTCCATCCCCACAACTGCACCATGGCTTGCAACCTGCAATTAATCACCACTCACCTGCATGGTGGCAGCTCCTCCCACATTTCCCTGCCTCCAGCCTGTCCCTCCATTCCACTTCCACACTAGAGTTCAAGCTAAGGCCCTTCAATGGCCACCCACTGCAGACAGAATAAAGTCCAAACTCCTCAACAGCACCCTTGAGACTGCTGGTCACTGGGCCATAGCTACCTCCAGACACAACTCCACCCTGTCCTGACACACACCTCCACACCACCTGCCATGGACAAGCACTTACTTCCTCCTGAACCAGCTGATCCCAACCAGGACATGGGAAATGAAGGAAAGCTGAATATGTGTAAAGTTTTTATCGGCAAAGGAGAAAAAAATATTTCAGGGTTGTGAATTTGACAAGCAATCTGGAGGAGAATGAACATTTTTCTCTGCTCTTCTACTTTTACAGCAGTCATCCTATAGGGCTGCCATCTTCTGAACTGTTTGAGTAGCTCTGCTGTGCCATGTTGTCATTGACTTACTCTGGGTAAAAGTTTCATGTGTTGGTAAACATGTCCGCCCCTTGCCCATCATCATAGATGGAAAGCCTACACCTGCCAGAGGCCCCCCATGCCCAAGGCACTGACTAATATTTACTGACGAGGGCAAGGAGCCCCAGGAATTCCCATTTGCAGCAATGAGTGAGGTGCTGGTGTGGATAGGGTCAGGGCAGGCAGTAAAGATACTTGCACATTCATAAATAGCTCAGTGGGGAAAGTTGCTGGGAAATCCTCAGATAACTCAGCAGGGGAAAGCCCTTTCTGCTTTGATGCTCCCACATGGCACATCTCTCTGCCCAAGGAGTAAGATTCGGCCTCTTCACACTTGCTCTTCCAGTTTCTAGACAGAGGGCTGACCAATCTGTGTGCCATGAATTAGATTGACCACTCTAAATGCTTTCTTTCCAGAACTGGAACAGGTGGCCAACTCCTCTTCCCTGCTTAGACCTTTAGCAGTGTCCTGTGCAGGTCCACCCTCACTCACCTGCATTTGTGGCAGCAACGCACCAGGTCATCCTGCTGTACTCTGTCTGAAAGGAACTGGGGCCGGCAGAGGGGCAAGCGGATATTGGACAGCAGCTCAGGCAGGTAGGGACCCCTCTGCTCCCGGTCGTATCTGACCCAGGCCAATGCAGCTTCAAAGACCTGTCATGAGAGTGGATGCTCTGGCAGCAAATCCTCCCACCCAGGGGCCACACCCCAGGCCTGCAATCTGAATGCCTCCACTTCCTATACTGAAGCAGTCCCTTGGGCCCATCAATCTTTTCTCCTACTTGTCTCTGAAATCCCTGATTTCTCTCTACTTCCTAGGCTACTAGTACAGCTTCCTGAATTTCATTATGATTATGATTATGATTGCATAGTGAAAAATCATCAATGGCATCTTATTCCTTTCTGTCAAAAAAAAATTCCTGTTTCCCTTCCCGCTGCCCCTGCACCCCTGCTCCCTCTAAACTGCCTCCATCACCCTCTCTGTACTCTAGCGAGGCTGGGCTGGTTCTCCTGTTCGCACTGTCCCCCCTCACCTAAAATGCCCTCTCATCTCCTCTTCATCGAAACCCATTCGCCTATTTTAAGGCCTGGCTCTAGATCGATGTTCTCCAAGGAGCCTTTCTTAATGGCTCCAACCACAAGGATATCACCTTCTAAAGCCCTATAGCCCTTACAAAATTTATCACTCAAATAAATGTGAGCTGCCCCGCCCCCCAGCCCCATCATATTAATCAGTGTAAGAGCTAGGGACAGGACACCTAGTTCTTGGAAGGAGGCTTTTTCCTCGAAATCAGTGTCTACGCCGCTAAGCCCAGGGTCCACTTTTCTCTCAGGCTCCTATCAAGCCCGTTTCACCTCCCTAGCATCCCCCTTTCCTAGAGGAAAGAGGAAAATAAATCATACCTTTTAATCCCTCCTCAAATTTCTTTCATTTTTTTATTTTGGAGACAGGGTCTCGCCCCACCACCCAGGCTGGAGTACAGTGGCGCAATTTCAGCTCACCAC
The DNA here is from genome assembly GCF_003255815.1 of Theropithecus gelada. Lineage (NCBI taxonomy): Eukaryota > Metazoa > Chordata > Mammalia > Primates > Cercopithecidae > Theropithecus > Theropithecus gelada. The sequence continues at coordinate 92,955,541 of NC_037669.1, forward strand.
AACCTCTGCGTCCCAGCTCAAGCAATCCTCCCACCTCAGCCCAAGTAGCTGGGATTACAAGCCAGGAGTTTAAGCTGAACCATGCCTGGCTAACTTTTGTGCTTTTAGTAGAGATGGGGTTTCACCATGTTTCCCAGGCTGGTTTTAAACTCCTGAGCTCAACAAATCTGCCCACCTTGGCCTCCCAAAGTGCTGGGATTACAGGCGTGAGCCACTGCTCCTGGCCCTCCTTAAATTTCTAACATTTGTCCCTCATCCTCACTCTCAGGTGAGAAAACAGAAAATCAGAAGAGAATGTCAGTAAGAATCTACCTGTTCCCTGTCCCTGGGTGTGTGCCCCAGCTCTCCCTCCTGCTATTGTGGATATGGATGGCTTGTGCTCCTATCAAAGATGCACACCCTTACGCCCTAGACTGTCTGTTCTCACTTATTCCAGAACATCATTCCAACAAGTACTCTCCCATTTCTCCAACATTATCAATTCTTCCCTCTCTTCTGGAAAATTCCCACCAGCAGTCAAATATGCTGTAATTTTGCCGGGCCTGGCGCAGTGGCTCACACCTGTAATCCCAGCACTTTCGGAGGCCAAGGCAGGCGGACCATCTGAGGTCAGGAGTTCGAGAACAGCCCAGCCAACATAGTGAAACCCTGTTTCTACTAAAAATACAAAAATTAGCCAGGCATGATGGCGTGTACCTGTAATCCCAGCTACTCAGGAAGCTGAGGCAGGAGAAATGCTTGAACCTGGGAGGCGGACGCTGCAGTGAGCTGAGATTGTGCCATTGTGCCATTGTATTCCAGCCTGGGTGACAGAGTAAGACTCTGTCTCAAAAAAAAAAAAAAAAAGGCCTGGCATGATGGTTCATGCCTATAATCCCAGCACTTTGGGAGGCCAAGGTGACAGGATCATGTGAGGCCAGAGTTCAAGACCAGCCTGGCCAACATGGCGAAACCCCATCTCAACTAAAAATATAAAAATTAGCCAGGCGTAGTAGTGGGCACCTGTAATCCCAGCTACTTGGGAGGCTGAAGCAGGAGAATCGCTTGAACCTGGGAGGCAGAGAGGCTGCAGTGAGCTGAGATTGTTGCCATTGCACTACAGCCTGCCTGGGCATCGGAGCAAGACTCTTTCTCAAAAAGAAACAAACAAACAAACAAACAATCCCTCTTGATTTTTCACAGACCCCTCCCACAGCCGCCTCAATGTTCTGCTCTTCCTTAGAACAAGATTCTTTCAAAAAGTTATCTACACTTGGCCAGGCACAGTGGCTCACGCCTGTAAACCCAGCATTTTGGGAGGCCGGGGTGGGCGGGTCACTTGAGGTCAGGAATTCGAGACCAGCCTGGCCAACATAGTGAAACCCCGTCTTTACTAAACGTATAAAAATTAGCCTGGCATGGTGGTGCGTGCCTGTAATCCCACCTACTCAGGAGGTTGATGCAGGAGAATTGCTTGAACCCGGGAGATGGAGGTTGCAGTGAGCCAAGATCGTGCCACTGCACTCCAGCTTGGGTGACAGAATGAGACTGTCTCAAAAAAACAACAAAAAAATTATCTATACTTGCTGTTTCTGGTTCACAGCAGGATTACTTCTAATAGTAAACATTGGAAATAACCCAAACGTGCAAGAATAAGGCGAGTAGGTTGATAAAAATCAACAATGCTATTTAGACACTAAAATGTACAGAGGCCAGGTGCGGTGGCTCACGCCTATAATCCCAGCACTTTGGGAGACTGAGGCGGGAGGATCACTTAAGGACAGTAGTTCAAGACCAGCCTGGGCAACTTGGTGAAATCCAGTCTCTACAAAAAATACAAAAATTAGCTGGGTGTGGTGGTATATGCCTGTAGTTCCCGCTACTCGGGAGGCTGAAGTGGGAGGATGAGGCTGCAGTGAGCCATGATCTTGCTACTGCACTCCAGCCTAGGTGACAGAGCAAGATACTGTCTCAAAAAAATAAATAAAACACATAGAGAGTTTTCATGAAAAATGCATGATACAGTAAAACAAGCTCCATAATATACAACAGCCACATACATGTCATGATCTTAATTTTGTAAAAAAAAAATAAATATATAAAACAATGATTATAAAGAGCAGCACCTCATGTCACCTGCACAGACTGCTACTGTGCTCACATACCTGCTCCTCAGATTTGACATTCAGCTCATCCCGAGACACCAGCTCAAGCACGTCTTCCAAGGGCAGGGCCAGGAACTCTTCTGACATGGACACCTCCACAAAGTGCTGGTGGATGAAGCTGTTGGCAGCGTCGTACAGCACAGCACACATCATTGTCTCAGCAAACTGGCGCACACCCAGGCAGTTTTTTGGGTGAAGCCTTTTGGCATAAGAAAAGAAAAAAAAAATTAGAGGAAGAAAGGATGTTACCTTTGATCATTCTCAGGCTGGTTCTGGGTAGAGCCACAGAATGAAAACAAATTCTTAACCTCAGCTTTGTTGGAAACTCTCTGTGTGACACAAGCTGTACTTCTGTGGGACTCAACTTCTAAAGGTATAAAATTAAGAAGAAAGATTATCCTCAAAGGTCCCTGCCTTTTGGGCCTGGTGCTCTGTGCATCAGGTGGAATGAGCTCTCTGGGTAGTTCTGTAAAGTAAGTGTCAGAAGGCGAGAAGTAACCGTCACAGGAGCGCATGCACTGAAAATCTGCTTGAGATGTTCCACCACTGAAATTCCTGGTTGAGTGTCCAGGGCACTATCTCAACTTTGGTCACAAGGAAGGCACTGAAGTCACAGAATTAGAGTTTAAAAAACAAAGACAGGGCCGGGCACGGTGGCTCACGCCTGTAATCCCAGCACTTTTGGAGGCTGAAGTGGGCGGATCGTGAGATCAGGAGATCGAGACCATCCTGGTTAACACGGTGAAACCCCGTCTTTACGGGGTTTACTGTATTTTACTTTGTAAAAATACAAAAAATTAGCCGGGCGTGGTGGCGGGCGCCTGTAGTCCCAGCTACTCGGGAGGCTGAGGCAGGAGAATGGTGTGAACCCAGGAGGCAGAGCTTGCAGTGAGCCGAGATCGCGCCACTGCACTCCAGCCTGGGTGACAGAGCGAGACTCTGTCTCAAAAAAACAAAAAATAAACAAACAACAAACAAAAAAACAAAAAACATGGAGAGATAGCTTCTTTAATATGGGAACCCTTATACTTTTTCTTTTTTTTTTTCTTTTTTTTTATTTTTTGAGACAGGGTCTCACTTTGTCCCCCAGGCTGGAGTGTAGTAGCATGAACATGGCTAACATCAGCCTTGACCTCCTGGGCTCAAGCGATCCTTCTGCCTCAGCCCCACAAGTAGCTGGGACTACAGGCACCACCATGCCTGGCTAATTTTTGTACTTTTTGTAGTACAGACAGGAATTCACCATGTTGCCCAGGCAGGACTTGAACTCCCGAACTCCAGCAATCCACCTGCCTCAGCCTCCCAAAGTGCTGGGATTTTTTCTTGTTTTATATAGAAAGAGACTCCACGGGCTTAATTGTTCAGACAACCAGAAACAACAGTAGCACTATCATTTATTTACCATCAGTGAGTCAAATATTTTGCTAGGCCTTTTATACACATTCTCCAGAATCTTCTTAACCTGCAAAGTAGTAATGCACTCATAGATGGAAAACAGGCTCAGGGAAACCAAAAATGGTGCTCACCGTCCCTCGAGACAAGCAAGTGGAGGTGCTGAGATTGAAATCAGGCCTCTTGCGCATATTCCCACAGTAACCTGGCAGACTTACACTCATCAGGGCTAGAGAAATCCAGGATAAATCCTGGCCCTGATGCTCATGGGGCAATTTGGGTGGGTTATGCTCTTCCAAGTGTCAGTAATTTTCTCACCTGAAAGAAGATGATGACAACAGCTACCTACCTCTTAGGGTTGAGCCATGATGCATGGTACCTGGTACGAAGTTAGTGGCTGCCTTAATATTTTATTATGGTTGCTTTTGTTTTTTGAGACAAGGTCTTATTCTGTCACCTAGGCTGGAGTGTAGTGGTGCAATCATGGCTCATGGGTAGCCTTGACCTCTAGAGCTGAAGTGATCCTCCTACCTCAACCTGCCAAGTAGCTGAGACCACACCTGGCTAATTAAAAAAAAATGTTTTTTGGTAGAGACAGCGTCTCCCTATGTTGCCCAAACTCGTCTCAAATTCCTAGGTTTGAGCAATCCTCTTGCCTTGGCCTCCCGAAGTGCTGGGATTACAGGCATGAGCCACTCTGCCTGGCTTGTTTTTCTTACTACTGTTGCAACTAAGAAAATTCCAAACGAGCCCAGTGCGATTCTAAAATCTTGGTGACAGCAGCAGACCCTGGGGGATTCTTCTTTTAGCTTCATGACTAATTCTCTGTAGAGATGGCATTGATCAGATTAAAAATTGGACAGGCTTGCTTTTCTTCATTAGAAAGTTTTATGTATTTTCCCCGATGTTGATTTAAGGTTTTAGGCACAGAGTTATATTGATTTAGCAATATTCACTATTGTCCCCTAGCAGCTGACCCATCAAGGACTGAATAGGCAAGGTACCTTGGAGCCTGGCTTTATGACTAGTCAAAAATTCTACATAGTTATTTCATTCCAGCCTGAGCTTGCTCTGTCTATTGCTTTGGAAACTGATGTGAATTTAGAAGAGCAAAGAAACATAAGCAGAGAACAACATGTAGGCAAAGTTCATGGCCACTGAGGAATACAGTGCTGAAGGTCAGAATGTCAGCTCTGTCATCTGTCAAATGCCTTTCTCCTAAAGCACTTACAGTGATTGAATAAGATTTGTTAGAGCACTTTACAAATATAAGGCAGACAAACCTTCCCTGGGCCTCTACAGCATGTGCTTCACTATCTCCTACCACTATGACATCAACCTGAGAGGAGGATTCAAAATGCCATGGAGCAGAAGCTGGATCAAGTACAAGGATGTGGGAGCCAATGATCAACGTAGCCATTGGCATTCATTTCCAAACTCTCCTTCTCAGGTTAGGATTCTCATACCTTATTTTTGGGTGTCTCTGATTGGCTTGGCAAAATACTGAGCACAAAATACACCTTTTTTTTTCCTTTTCTTTTTTTTTTTGAGACGGAGTCTCCCTTTGTTGCCCAGGCTAGAGTGCAGTGGCATGATCTGAGCTCACTGCAACCTCTGCCTCCTGGGTTCAAGTGATTCTCCTGCCTCAGCCTCCCAAGTAGCTGGGATTACAGGCATGTGCCACCACGGCTGGTTCATTTTGTATTTTTAGTAGAGATGGCATTTCATCATGTTGGCCAGGCTGGTCTCCAACTATTGACCTCAGGCGATCCGCCCACCTCGGCCTCTCAAAGTGCCAGGAGAACAAGCGTAAGCCACCATGCCTGGCCAAAACACATCTTCCTTTTTTTTTTTTTTTTTCTTTTTTTTGAGATGGAGTTTCACTCTTATTGCCCAGGCTGGAGTGCAATGGCACGATCTCGGATCACTGCAACCTCCGCCTCCCAGGTTCAAGCGATTCTCTTGCCTCAGAGCTGTCACACAGGAAAGGGGACCATTCAAGAGGAGGAGGGAGATATGAGGGAAAATAAACCTTCAGGGTTGATGGAGACCCACATCTTTCATTAGCCACATCACAACCTTCTTCCTTGCTGACACAGCTTGACTTTGGAAGCAAGAAGACAGCATAAGACATAATGCTTTATCAGAGGCAGGAAGCAGTGACTTGAATTAAATAGATTACTGACATGGTTCATTGACATATTTGATGTCCCAATCTACCTCTGAGGGAATTTCAGAAAATACACAGCTCCAAGGCCGGGCGCAGTGACCCACGCCTGTAATCCCAGCACTTTGGGAGGCCGAGGTGGGCAGCTCACTTGAGGTCAGGAGTTCGGGACCAGCCTGGCCAACATGGTGAAACCCCATCTCTACTAAAAATACAAAAATTAGCTGGGCGTGGTGGTGTGTGCCTGTAGTCCCAACTGGTCAGGAGGCTGAGGCAGGAGGATCGCTTGAACTTGGAAGGTGGTGGTTGCAGTGAGCTGAGATCATGCCATTGCATTCCCGCCTGGGCAACAGAGCAAGACTCTGTCTCAAAAACAAATAAATAAAAATAAAAATACAAAAGTTAGCTGGGTGTGGTGGCAGACACCTGTAATCCTGCTACTTCGAAGGCTGAGGCAGGTGAATGCTTGAGCCTGGGAGGCAGAGGTTGCAGTGAGCCAAGATAGCGCAACTGTACTCCTGGGCGACAGAGTGAGACTCCATCTCAAAAAAAAAAAAAAAAAAAAAGAAAGAAAGAAAGAAAGAAGATACACAGCTCCAGTAGTGCTTGCCTAAAAGCAAGGAGGCCCATACATTTGAAGGCCGGAAAGAGGGCCACCAGAAAAAGTCAACCCCAGCTTCAGGGGAAAAAAAAGGCAGCAGGTTGAAGAGGTAATAGACTGAGCAGCCTCAGGAACTGTGGCTTTAAGAACTCTGATGGCAATGCAGCTTCTCTGTGCTGTCACATATCTTTTCCACTGGTGCTCAGAATGGTTTTCCTCAAGTCGCTGGCAATCAAATCTTAAAATGATGCACCCTCAAGGGCACAGAGGAAGTGGGGAGCTGGGAGACACCACCACATTCTGTAGTCAGGCTCAGGGAGAATCATTCCAAGAAACAGAGACAATAATAGGAACTGCTGGAGAGAAAACAGAAAGCAGGCCATGGCTCTGAAGTCTGTGGCAGGAAATAGGAATGAGGTATAGATTTAGGTCTCAGAAGGCGTCCTGAAGGGCTAAATGAACAAATGTCAAGGATAGACTCAAAACATCAGGCTTATGTGTAAGTACTTATTCCTAAAATGTTACTGGTGCATGCAAACCTGCACTGGCCTAAAATGACTTTTCTTTTTTCCTTTTAGTTTTTAGAGACAAAGTCTTGCTCAGTCGCCCAAGCTAGAGTAAGATGATTATAACTCATTGCAGCCTTGAGCTCCTGGCTCAAGCGACTCTCCCATCTTAGCCTCTCCAGTAGCTGTGAACCACTGCACTTGACTAATAAAATTTTTTTTTTTTTTTTGTAGAGACAGGATCTTGCTCTGGCATAAAGGCTGGTCTGGAAATCCTAACCTCAAGCAATCCTCCTGCCTTGGCCTCCCAAAATGCTGGGATTACAGCATGAACCACCTCATCTGGCCTAAAAATCACTTTTCTAAGCAACTTTTAGATGACAGTATTTTACAACACAGCCTGGATCCAGTGTTGACAGTGACAATCTCAAAAGCCCCCTAGGTGGAGCTGTTGTCCCTTGGTGAAGATTCGAGGATTGCCAACAATCCTTTCCAGGATTAATCCTACTTAGCCACAGAAAGCCATTTCAGCAGTGGTGAAGCCCAAGGCCTCCAAGCCTGGAGCTCTATATTACAGAAAGAAAGAAAAAAAAAAAAAAAAAGAAAGAAAGAAAAGAAAAAGAAAAAAGAAAGTCACTTTCCAAGTTCTGTGGGAAAAAGAGGTGAACGAAGTCCAGTCTGTGTCTTAAGCAGCTCACAAATGAGCAGGAAGATAGTGTATGGCCCTCACATCTCCATATGCACCCTCTGGCCTGCCCCAGAAGGCATCCCAGAGCAGGGACAAGCTTGGTTCTGCAGCTTTACTCTTACTACAAGGTCTTTATAAAACTGCGAACAGCACCACTTACCTCAAGATGAAATCCTTTACCCAGTGTTCAGCAGATGAGCCCCCCACTAAATCTTAGGCATCATTACCATGATTATTTGACTAGCTGCACACACAGCAGTACTCAGTGTGATGACCATGAGCACCCTGTGGGCAGGATATGAACACACAGTGGGTGTGGTCCACAAGCTGCTAAGTGAACTGGATAGGTGGAGTGAGAATGGGGGAGGGGAGGTCAGCTCCATGAGGGGATGAGGTCCGGGAGGGCAGATCTGAGTCAGGAGGAATGCTGACAGGCCAGCTACCTAGTGATCGGAGTAGGCCCAGGTGAAGGCTGGGTGTGTGAAGCACCACAGACACAGGGGTGCTGTTTGGGTTCCTCCTGCCTGTGTGTGGCCCAGCACTAACCTGCATCCCCAGGCCTCTGCTGGTTAAAAGACCTTTATCGTATAACTAAGAGCTCTGGCTCTTGAGGGGGAGGGAGGGGCTTCTTAACTGCTTAGGCAGAAGGTCACAGGAGATCCACAGGGCCCCACTGCCAAGCACTGGAAATAGGGGGGTGTATAATCCATGGTCCCAACCATAAAAGTGCATACAATGATAGTTCCCAGTGGACTAAGGAGGATAGAGAATTCCAGGAAGTGAAATTTGGGTAGGCTCTTAAATAACTGAAGTATGAAAAATAAGGTCAAGAAATTCAAAGAGGGCCGGGAGCAGTGGCTCACGCCTGTAATCCCAGCACTTTGGGAGGCCAAGGTGGGCAGACTGCTTGAGCCCAGGAGTTGAGACCAGCCTGGGCAACATGGCAGAACCCCATCTCTACCAAAAAAATTACAAAAATCAGCCAGGTGTGGTGGCATGTGCCTGTAGTTCCAGCTACTTGGGAGGCTGAAGTGGGAGGACTGCTGAACATGGGAGGCAGAGGTTGCAGTAAGGCGAGATCACACCACTGCACTCCAGCCTGGGTGACAGAGCAAGATCTTGTCTCAAAAAAATAAAAAAAAAAGAAGAAGAAAAAGAAAAGAAAGGAAATTTAGAGGGTAAAGTACCTAAACAAAGATGGAGATGGCTATGGAACAGTTGGGGAGCATTGCACAAATCAGTTTGGTGAGAAATCAGCTAAATTAGTGGCTGGTGAGATTGGAGAGGGAGGAACAGAAGATGCACATGTCAAGCCAAGGGAAAGGGCAGGCTGGACTATGTGAATCATGTTCTGAAAAAGTTCATCTCAAAGAAGTGGGCACTGCTACACACTGATTTCAAGAAATGTAAGCGCTGCAGAATAACCTTTCCAGATCACTCCCTTCATAAACCTATATATGGTCCCAAGAACTCAGCAAACTGGCGCAAGATTCCAGAAATGAAATAGTCATGTTCTCCACCAGGCCCACCACATCACCTCACCGTTCTCGGAGGAATGTGCAGCAGGCGTCTTTGATGCTCTGCAGCTGCAGGAAGCTCGCCCCCATCAGCAATGACTGGACATTTTGCTGGTCAATGGCAAGGTTGCCATTGTAAGCAAAGTTGATCAGAGCCTCCAGGGCACTAGAGGAAAGAGGGAAAGCTGTGAGATGCTCTTCAGAGACAAGTCTTGGCCCACAGGAGACTCAGGCCCTAACTGAACTGACAATACTTAGCCCAGGCCCTTCGAGAATCTAATGGAGTAACTACTTCACCACAGCCTAAAACTCATTCTACCAAGTTGTCTTCATTGCCCTACAGAAAATTTTGAAAAAGAGAACACAATCACCTACAATTTCACTACTGAAAAAGTCAACACTGGTTATTTTTCTACATTCATATTTAGTCCCTGATTGCCTACATGCATGAATTATATGGATATAATCAAAAACATGTATCAAGCCCTTTCCCATGTTGCTACACTACCTTCATGTTTATTGTTTTTAGTGGCTGCTATATAATATTTCAACATGCAAATATGCTATCATTTATTTCCTTTATTGGTAAGCATAATAGCTATTACCATCTTATTGCTGTTAGAACGTTTTTGAATTATTTCTTTGGGGTAAATTTCTAGAATGAGATTTCTAACATTTTTTCTGCTTTCAATTCACACTGAAAATGAAATCAAAATTCCATCTACAGGGCTGTAGGTGTTCTGGTCCCTCTCCATCTGTCTGTCTTCCTCACCTCCACTTTCTCCTTTTCTCACTTGATTCCAACATTCTGAACATATTCTTACCTCAGGGCCTTTGCAATGACTCCTCCCTGTTTGGAGGACTCTTCCCCCAGATGGCTCACTCCCTCACTTCAATTAAGATGTCTCAGCTCAAATGCCACCCCATGACAGGGGCATTCCCTGATCACCCCAAAATAGCACAGACTCCACCATCCTTCACTAGCCTTTACTCTGCTTCACTTTTCTCATATCACTTTCACTCTTAGCCATACCATGCATGTATTTGGTGACTGCCAAATCACTACTAGAAAGCTGGTAGAGGCAGGGCACGGTGGCTCACGCCTGTAATTCCAGCACTTTGGGAGGCTGAGGGAGGCGGATCACCTGAGGTCAGGAGTTCGAGACCAATCTAGCCAACATGGCAAAACCCTGTGCCTACTAAAAACACAAAAATTAGCCGGGCGAGGTGGCATGCACCTGTAGTCCCAGCTACTTGAGAGACTGAGGGAGGAGAATCGCTTGAACCCAGGAGGTGGAGGTTGTTGCAGTGAACGGAGGTCATGTCATTGCATTCTAGCCTGGGCAACAGAGTGAGACTCCATCTCAAAAAAAAAAAAAAAAAAAAAAGGCAGGTGCCTGTAATCCCAGCTACTCATGGGAGGCTGAGGCAGTAGAATCGCTTGAACCTGGGAAGTGGAGGTTGCAGTGAGCCCAGACCGCACCACTGCACTCCAGCCTGGGTGCCAAGAGTCTGACTCCATCCCCCGCTGCAAAAAAATAAAAATAAAAAAACGAAAGTTGGCAGAATGAGAAGAGGTGCTGTTTTCTCACTGTTATACCTCAGATACATGATAGAGCTATGCTCATCATGGATGTTCAGGCAATCTCTGTTAAATGAAGCCCCTGGACTATTCATGGGATGAGCATGCCTCCTTCAGACACACACTTCAGAGAAGAGGAGGGCACAACTGCCCTTGGACACCTTACTTCTATGTCTTTCCTCATAAGTAACTGGCCTAAGATTTCTTTTTTTTTCTTTTCTTTTTTTTTTTGAGACGGAGTCTCGCTGTATTGCCCAGGCTGGAGTGCAGTGGCCGGATCTCAGCTCACTGCAAGCTCTGCCTCCCAGGTTTACGCCATTCTCCTGCCTCAGCCTCCCAAGTAGCTGGGACTACAGGCGCCCACCACCTCACCCGGCTAGTTTTTTGTATTTTTTTTTAGTAGAGACGGGGTTTCACCGTGTTAGCCAGGATGGTCTCGATCTGCTGACCTCGTGATCCACCCGTCTCGGCCTCCCAGAGTGCTGGGATTACAGGCTTGAGCCACCGTGCCCAGTCTAGATTTCTTTCTTTCTTTTTTAAGAGTCAAGGTCTCACTCTGTTGACCAGGCTGGAGTGTAGTGGTGTGATCACAACTCGCTGCAGCCTTGACCTCCTCGGCTCACCTCCCACCTCAGCTTTCTAAGTAGCTGAGACTACAGGTGTGCACCACCGCGCCCGGCCAATTAAAAAAAATTTTTTTATACAGATGTGGTCTATGTTGTCTAAGCTGGTCTTGAACTCCTGGCCTCAAGTAATCCTCCCACCTTGACCTCCCAAATTGTTGGGATTTCAGGCGTGAGTCACCTTGCCTGGCCTGACCTGACCTGAGATTTCTACTTTGCCATAGGTATATAAATCCTCTTCCGGTATCGGGGCAGATCACCTTCGATCATCCAGAGGGTAACACACAGTCTCCTAGCTCTTTTCTCCCTAGTTGTCACCACTGTCAGATTAAGAGGTTGGGCAATAACTGACTTCCAGCTAAGGGGATAACCTTGGGCTTGATCTCCTTGAGCTTCAATTTTCTGAACCATGAAATAACCATAAAATCTGCCACCTTCTAGACCTGTGTTGTCCAATATAGTAGCCATCAGCCACATGTGACTATTTAACTTTAAAATTAAATTGATTAAAATTAAGCAAAATTTAAAATTCAATTTTTCAGTCCCACTAGTCATATTTCAAGTGCTCAACAGCCATCTGTGGCTAGTGGCTACCATTTTGGGCAGTACAAATAGAAAGAACATTCGCATCACTGCAGAAACCTCCAGTGGACAACACTGTTCTAGGCTGATAAGAAGGGATGTGAATGGAGACACTTATTTAAAGAACTATTTTGTCAGCTAAAAAGACTAGCCCAGAAAAGTGCAGAGAATAATATATTACCACTCTTAAACCCAGCCCCATTAAATGTATTTCTCTTATAGTAGGGTAAAAACAGCATCAAAACTCCCACCATTTTAACCCTATCTCAGACCACTGGCTGAGGTTCTAATCTGCTTATTAATCACTTACTATTTGTCTGGAGCTAGGCTATTAGACACTGTGTCCTGCTGCAGGTGCTCAACGGAACTGTGCACAGGCTGAAACTACACCTGGAAAGCAGCCTGCGAAATCTAATGGTGGGATTCAGTACCTTGGGTCCATTCCTTGCATTACAATCTCATCCTGCTTGCACTCCATCATGTCATTTGTAAACATAGCATGGAAATATGGGATTGAGGCTGCTAAGACGATCCGGTGAGCACTGAATTTGTGGTCCCCAATCTGTGGGCAAAGTAAAATACAAAGACAGATATTGAGGAACGCAAAAAAAAAAAAAAAAACAACGAACTCACCCCCCTCCGCAGCGTACCCCACTGCCCATTGCAACGGTGTTGAGGGCATCCCAGGGCATGGAGGCCAAGGCTTAGCATGATGCCTGAAGTACTTTAAATGCAATATACTCAGTTACAGTAGAAAAATGTAAACAACACATTTTAATGAAGTGTTAAAATAGCTAAAAAATTTAAGCCTGAATGTTTCATGTAATCATTTTTACTTACATGGTAGTCTCCAATGCACCTCTTTCAGCTACTCCACCAACTCAAATACCTGATTCCTGTAACACTTTATCCCAACCTCAGGCAGATGGACTGGACAAACAGTCCAAGAATGCTGGTGCTCCTAACAGTATGCTCCTCAAGAAGAGTAAATATGTAGTGATGGGGCCGGGGGGCGGTGGGGGCATGAGAAGATACACTGGTGTTGTGGACTGGCTGCTGCTCTGTGTGGTTAGCAGGGACAGAGGCCAACTCTTCCTCCAATAAGTGTCAAATCCTCACTGACGCACCCTTAGCCTGAGGAATTCTATAAAGTGTTTTCCAACTATCTGTCAAAAGGCTCTTCCCTTCAATAAGCCATTTATAGCTCCAAGCTATATAAATATTTTCACTTAAGAACTTTCTATTCTCCAGGAAGAACAAAACAGTCCCTTTTTCCTTTTCATCAGGTTCCACATCTGTGAAATGCCAGAGAATCTCACTATCTGATGCTCTTCTCTTTGTGTCACGTTTATCCAAGGATTCGAGGTTGGAAGATCGACTCCTTGGATAAACAGGCGTGAGCCACTGCACCAGCCTCTACTCAAATTTCTTAAAGTTGTTCTATGAGGTTTATTACAAAAGAAAAAAACAACAACTAGCAGTCTCTGTTTTCTTGATTCCTTGCCCCTGATTCCTACTCACAGGGGTAACCTCTTGCTTCTAGGACTTTTCTCCATCTTTCTAAATAATATGCTTATATATTACTTGTTGATTTTTCACTTTGAGTTATTCCCTGTGGTACCCAACCTCTAAATAGCCTCCAGTAAACGCTGACTCTTGGTATTCACACCCTTGTGTGGTCCCCTCCCACAACATGTCAGGGTTGGTCTATGTGACCAACAGAATATAGCAGAAGTGATGATGGTATGTCACATTCAAAGCTAGGTCATAAAAGGCACTGAACTGGCCGGGCGCGGTGGCTCAAGCCTGTAATCCCAGCACTTTGGGAGGCCGAGACGGGCGGATCACGAGGTCAGGAGATCGAGACCATCCTGGGGAACATGGTGAAACCCCGTCTCTACTAAAAAATACAAAAAACTAGCCGGGCGAGTGGCGGGCGCCTGTAGTCCCAGCTACTCGGGAGGCTGAGGCAGGAGAATGGCGTAAACCCGGGAGGCGGAGCTTGCAGTGAGCTGAGATCCGGCCACTGCACTCCAGCCTGGGTGACAGAGCGAGACTCCGTCTCAAAAAAAAAAAAAAAAAAAAAAAAAAAAAAAAAAAAAGGCACTGAACTTCTTCTTACCCTGTTCTTCTGGATCACTTGCTCTAAGAGAAGCTAAGTAACATATCCTTAAGAGAGGCCCATATGAAGAGGACTAAAGCCTTCTATGGCTACCTGAGTGAGCTTGGAAGAACATCCTCCAGCTCCAGTCAAGCCTTCAGATGACAGCAACTTTGTGAGAAATGTCTAAGCTGCTTCTGAACTCCTGGCCCGCAGAAACTGTAAGATAATAAATACTTGTTTTAAGTCACTAAATTTTGGGCCGGGCGCAGGGTGGTCATGCCTGTAATCCCAGCACTTTGGGAGGCCAAGGAAGATGGAGCACTTGAGGGTGGATCAGGAGTTTGAGAGCAGCTTGGGCAACATGGTGAAACCCTGTCTCTACAATAAATACAAAAATTAGCTGGGCATGGTGGTGCATGCCTGTAATCCCAGTTACTTGGGTCACTGACACAGGAGAGTCGCTTGAACCTGGGAGGCAGAAGCTGCAGTGAGCCAAGATCGTGCCACTGCACTCCTGCCTGGGCTGGAGTCTCAAAAACAAAAAAGTCACAAATTTTGGGGTACTTTGTTACGCAGCAAAAGATAACTATTATATTACTAATCTAATTTCTAATATGGAAGATTAAGAATTTGTCCTGATACCTTTCTTCATGTACTACCCCATACACTCTCCTTATCTTTCCAATATAATTAGGTCAAATTTTGGTTAAATTAATATGAAGAGTTGCATTAAGTCTATGTAAATGTTATTTGTAGCCAAGCCATGCTGTATACTGTGAGTATATTTCCTTTTTGTATAATTTTTCTTTTCCCTGGAGCATAAGTACTCTATCAGTTGTTTAAGTTGTCTGTTTCTTGAGACATTATCTACTGGAACTCTTCCTGGGAATTCTGTTTCCCTCACCTATATTGACATCCCCATTTCCTGAACCCCACTTAGTCCTCTTTCTTATTTATTCACTTGTTCTGGTAGAAAGCGTCTTCTAGGCTGGGCGTGGTGGCTCACACCTGTAATCTCAGCACTTTGTGAGCCCGAGGCAGGTGGATCACCTGAGGTCAGGAGTTCAAGACCAGCTTGGCCAACATGGTGAAACCCCATCTCTACTAAAAATGCAAAAAATTAGCCTGGTGTGGTGGCAGGCGCCTGTAGTACCAGGCACTTGAGGTGCTGAGGCAGGAGA
Organism: Theropithecus gelada; assembly: GCF_003255815.1. NCBI lineage: Eukaryota > Metazoa > Chordata > Mammalia > Primates > Cercopithecidae > Theropithecus > Theropithecus gelada. The sequence goes on from NC_037669.1 coordinate 92,970,628, forward strand.
ATCGCTTGAACGTGGGAGGTGGAGGTTGCAGTGAGCCGAGATGACACCATTGTACTCCAGCCTGGGCAAGAGGAATAACATTCCATCTCAAACAAATAAAAATGTGTCTTCTAGCAGAGCTTCATAAGAAGGGGTCTATGTACAATGTCTGAAAATATCTTTACTACCCTCAAGCTTAGATAATAATTTAGTTGGTTAAAAAATTCAAAGTTTAGACTTTTTTCCTGTCAAAAGTTTGAAAGTATTGCTCCATTGTCTTCTAGTTCTTTGTTTTTAGAGATGGGGTCTTACTCTGTCCCCCAGGCTGGACTTGAATTCCTGAGCTCAAGCAATCCTCCTGCCTCAGTCTCCTGAATAGTTGAGACTACAGGCATGCTAGTGTGCATCTGGCTATGTTAAAAAAAAAAAAGTATATATATGTGTGTGTGTGTGTGTGTGTGTGTGTGTGTGTATTTGTACAGACAGGTCCTGCTTTGTTGCTCAGGCTGTTCTCGAACTCCTGGCTTCAAGCAATCCTCCCATCTCAGCCTCTCAAAGTGCTGGGATTATAGGTGTGAGTCACCATACCTGGCCTAGTTTGTTGTTATTGAGATATCGAATGCTATTTTGAATCCTAACTCTAAGCATGTACCTGTGCTCTCCAGAAGCCTTTAGGATTTTCTCTTTATTCTTATAGTTCTAAAATTTCACAGTGTTGTATCTTGGCATTGGTTTTCTTTTATTGTGCTGTATCAATCTACAGACATTATTTCAGTTCTGGAAAAATCTCTTCACACTATTTCTTTGATAATTTCCTCCCTTCTATTGTAATTTTTTCTCCTCAGAAATTTCTATTAGTTATGTATTAGATTTCTTGGAATAATCCTCTAATTTTCTTATTGTTCTTCCCTACTTTCCATCTCTTTCATTTGGTCTATCAGTGAGGAAACTTCTTCAACCCTATCTTTTTTTTTTTTTTTTTTTTGAGACTGAGTCTGGCTCTGTCGCCCAGGCTGGAGTGCGGTGGCCGGATCTCAGCTCACTGCAAGCTCCGCCTCCCGGGTTCACGCCATTCTCCTGCCTCAGCCTCCCGAGTAGCTGGGACCACAGGCGCCCGCCACTTCGCCCGGCTAGTTTTTTGTATTTTTTAGTAGAGACGGGGTTTCACCGTGTTAGCCAGGATGGTCTCGATCTCCTGACCTCGTGATCTGCCCGTCTCGGCCTCCCAAAGTGCTGGGATTACAGGCTTGAGCCACCGCGCCCGGCCCTTCAACCCTATCTTACAATCTTTCTGTGTTGTAGGTTTTTATATTGGCTATCATATTTTTAATTTTCTAGAGGTCTTGTTTTCAAAAGCTTCCTTTTTAAAAGAATCTTATTCATCTTTCATGAATGCAATATTTTCTCAAATCTCTCCTGAGATATACAGTTACAACTTTTTTTTCTTCTTTATCTCTGCTTTTACTGTTTCCTGAGATATTTTCTCTTCCAATTGTTTTGATCTCTGTCTTCTATGTTAGAGGTTTTCTTTAAATGTCTGGTGACACTTGGCTAGGGGGTAGGATTGTCGATTTGTGGGCTTCACATTAGGGTGATCAGGCAAGAATCAGCCATTTGATTGAGGACCCCTGGAAGTAGTCAGTATCTTTAGGACTTTTTCTCTGGAGTTAATTTTATCAGAGCAGTATCTTCCAATCTCTTGCAGGGAAATATCTGTCAGCCTATAGGTATTCTGGAAACTGGGTGTAAGAGGGGGATGGTTCTACCATACACTACTGATAACTCATATCTTAAAGCCCTTATTTTCAGTTTTGCTCCATATTGCACCCCTCTCCTATGCTTGGTGTGCCTGATGCGGAGCCTCTGGTTCAGTATCTAAGACTAAATTTCCTACCTCCTGAGAGAGTGGCGGGGGGAGGGGTGCAGGCATCTAATTGCCTTTCATATAGACTTCCAAGTAATCTTCCTGTTTTCAGTATTTGGTGTCTCCAATTCTGGAACTATTCCAGGGTTCTACATTAGAAATCCTCTTCCTTCTCAGTTTCTCCCCCTGGGAGGCACTTTCAGTTCCTCTGGCCCACTAAATCTTCCACACATGCTCTCTGGCTTTAATATTCCATTGATTTCTCATTTGCTGATATGTCTTTCCCTCTTACTATTATTTTAATGGGGTTATGGAGGGGAATGAAAGTTAAGTGTGTGTTCAATTGGCTGTGTTTAACTGCTGTGCATTTATTTTTCATCTAGAAAATAAACAGAAGACAAAAGAACAAGCTGTATGTGCACCAACAGCGTGACCTGGTTTCAAAAAGAAAGAAAGAAAGGGAAAAAAACCCAGCTACAGAGAAGATAGGTCATTCTTGGGATATGTTAGCCTGATTACATTTGAGTTCTGTATTCAGCTAAGGTGAACAACAAATTGGACCTTGTCTAGATGAGGAAGACCAAGATGGGCAAGAGTATGAAAGCTACATCTTATAAGGAATAGCTAAAGGATAGTCTGGAAAAGATAATTTAGGAGGAACATGATGGTTGTCATCAAATCCTAGAAGGGCTATCACATGGATTAGGGCAGATCTAGAAAATTACAGAAAGGCAGATTTTCGTTTATTATAAAGAATAAGAGCTAAGAATACTTAGGAGGGTCCTGGACTGGTTTTAAAACTATTAAGTGACTACTTAGAGACCTTCCAATTCTACAATCCTGTGGTACTACATTTTTGTGAAAAGCTTTTAAAAACCCAAACACTCTATTTGTAATCTCGGTTTTTACATGTCTTGTTTTTTGCTGGGCACAGTGGCTTATGCCTGTAATCCCAGCTCTTTGGGATGCTAAGGTGGGAAGGTTTCCTGAGGCAGGGAGTTTTCAAGACAAGCCTGGGCAACACAGCAAGACCCCATCTCTACAAAAAACTAGCCAGGCATGGTGGTGCATGTTTGGGAAGATGGTTTGAGTCCAGGAGTTCAAGGTTGCAGTGAGCTATAATTGTCACTGCACTCCAGCCTGGGCAACAGAGCAAGAGAATGTCTCAAAAAATAAAAAATAAAATAAAATGTCACTTTAAACAAAAATGAGAGGATCATTTATTGAGCTCCTTTTGTATGCCATGGACTATGCCAAGTACCCATTCTGCACATTTTCTTATTTCAGTCCTCACAGCAACCCTCTGCAGCAGGCAGGTACTGTGAATCATGTTCTATAGATGAGAAAACCAAGATTTGGAAGTTAAGCAGCTCACCCAAAGTCAAGTAGCTATTATGTGAAGAGAAGGAATTATGCTTAGGTTGTTACTGGTGGAATTGGAGAGGGGCCTAATACATAGCATACCTTCTCTCAGCTTGAGTTTTCAGTCAATTGATAAAAAAATTAAAAATAAAAAACCTACACATATCATAAAACTACATAGAATTAAATATACATATACACAGAATGAATAAAAGTAAAACTGAAGAAATCTGAATAAGACTAATGAATTATACCAATGTTAATATTCTAGTTGCAATATTGTACTTCCAGTCCCTCTGGCTTAATAGTTTTGCAAGATATTACCACGGGAGAAACTGGGCAAAAGGAACAAGTTGTGAGCATGGTAGTTCACGCCTGTAATCCCAGCACTTTGGGAGGCTGAGGTGGGAGGACTGCCTGGGTCTAGAAGTTTCAGACCAGTCTGGGCAATATGGCAAGACCATGTTTTTACAAAAAATAAAATAAAATAAATTAGCTGTGTGTAGTGGTGTGCACTTGTAGTCCCAGCTACTCAGGCAGCTGACACAGGAGGATTGCTTGAGCCTGGGAGTTCAAGGTTACAGGAAGTTATGATCACACCATTGCACTCCAGCCTGGGCAGCAAAGTGAGATCCTATCTCTATTTAAAAAAGAAAAAAATTAGGCTGGGCACGGTGGCTCACGCCTGTAATCCCAGTACTTTGGGAGGCCGAGGCGGGCGGATCATGAGGTCGGAAGATCGAGACCATCCTGGCTAACACAGTGAAACCCTGTCTCTACTAAAAATACAAAAAATTAGCCGGGCGAAGTGGCGGGCACCTGTAGTCCCAGCTATTCAGGAGTCTGAGGCAGGAGAATGGCGTGAACTCAGGAGGCGGAGCTTACAGTGAGCCGAGATCACGCCATTGCACTCCAGCCTGGACGACAGAGCGAGACTCCAGCTCAAAAAATAAAATAAAACTATCAGGAAACCAGGGAACAGGCCTAAGGAAGAAACTCCAAGCTGACCAGGCCACTCTGTGGAGATAAGAGTATGAACTGGAGGGACAGGAGTGGCAGCTAGGAGCACAGCCAGGAGACCCCTGCCTGGTCCAGAGAGAGAAGAGCGGAGCTTGGCCTGGATGGTGGCAGTGGGAAAGGAGAAAAGAAGTCAGACTCAGGAAAGATGCTGACCTTAGAACTGCTGTGATCTGGTGACTGACTAGATGTGGGAATGAGGGAAAAGAGGTGTCAAGATGACTTCCAGGTTACCGGTGTGATCTGGCATGTGCAGGTGGCATATACTTAGATCAGGAACAACAGAGAAGGACAAAGTCAGGAGTAATGACCAAATAAAGTTTTGGACAAGCTGACACTGAGTGCCTGGGAGGCATCTAAACAGAGACTATGTAGAAAGTGGATGGCCGAGTCTGGAATACAGAGATAAGTCTGGGCTCAAATAACACTTTTGGAAATAACCAGTGAAGACAGAAAAAAAGATCACTTAGGGAGAGAACTCGAAGTGTGAAGAGAAGAGGCTATAAGACAGCCTTGAAGAACTTCCACATCTAAAGATCACCTAGTAGAGGATGTATCAGCAAAGACACAGAAGGGAGCTACAGAAAGGAAATGAGAAGAGAAGCAGGGAGAGGTCTGGAGGTAGAAGAGAGTGTAGATCCACCAGACAGGCAATGTGGCATGGAGACTGGATGGAATCAGAAGGTCCTCACCAGCTCTGCTACCTCAGACAGGGCTGCTCACACAAATTCTGTTCCCTACCACAGGCAGGTGGGGCTCAGTATTCAAGCAGTAAAGCAGCCCGGCAAAATCTGAATTGGGAATAATCTGAGACAGATGTTCCCAAAGAAAGCAAAAGATATACCCAGAGTAGATTTCTCTTTGATGGAAAACATTTTGATACTATTGTTCCTACCTTCAGGAGCTCACAATGAATATAAATAAAGCATTAAGAACAGTTAAGTGCTCAGCCTGCATGGACAGAATGCCCTTGGGATCAGTGGGGTTAAGACCAAGCTTTAATGCAGTCACAAAGAACGCTTAAAGTGCATGATAAGTAGTAATTCATAATTTTTATCGAGGCACATATTTGAAACATAAAGGCCATGAAGCTGGTGGGTAAGAATAAATCTATAAAATGGAGAAGCAGTAGGGATGAATTAATCCCTAAAAAAAAATTAATAAGGTACACAGAACTGCCCTGTCAGATGTCAACACTTATTATAAAGCGATAAAAATTAGGAAATTGTGGTACTGAAACAAACAGACCCATTGAATAGAATAAGCAGTCAGAAATACATCCCATATATATGTAAACTTGATAAATGATAGAAATGGCATTGCAGATAATATGGAAAAGAGAGTCCACTTAATAAATAGTGTTGGGACAACTAGTTATCCACATGGAAAAAAAATAAAATTGAATTCCTGCTTCACATCACACTCCAAAATCAATTCCAGATAGAAAAAAGCCTTAATGGCCAGGTGCAGTGGCTCATGCCTATAATCCCAACACTTTGGGAAGCCGAGGTGGGAGGACTGCCTGAGCCCAGGAGTTTGGGATTGGCCTGGGCAACATGGCAAGACCTTGTCTCTATTTTTTTTTTTATAAAATACAAAAAAAGAAGAAAAAAAATCTTAAGCATTAAAGGCAAAACTTCAAAATTTTGGAGAAAATATGGTAGGTCTTTTTGACCTTGAGATTAGGATTTCTTAAACAAGAATTCAAAAAGCATTAACCTTAAGAGAGAAGACTTCAATATTTGACTACAGTAAGATTAAGAACTCTGTCCAAGCCAGGTATTGTGGCTCACGCCTGTAATCCCAGCACTTTGGGAGGCTGAGGTAGGCAGATCACTTGAGGTCGGGAGTTCAAGACCAGCTTGGCCAACATGGTGAAATCCCGTCTCTACCAAAAATATAAAAAATTAACCGGGTGTGGTGGCATGCACCTGTAATCCCAGCTACTTGGGAGGCTGAAGCAGGAGAATCGCTTGAACCCGGGAGGCTAAGGTTGCAGTGAGCCAGGATCTTGCCACTGCATTCCAGCCTGGGTGACAGAGCGAGACTCCATCTCAAAAAAAAAAAAAAAGACAAGTTACAAGTGAGAAAAGATATTTGCAAACATCAAACCAACAAATAATTGGTATCCAGAGTACATAAAGGATTCCAATAAATCAACGAATCATAATTTGGAAAAAAAAAAAAAAAGTGAGCTTAAGACTTACCTAAAAGTAGGTATTTCATAGACAATGAAACAGAATGGTCCAAAACAAAGGAAAAGATGATCAATCTCAGTAATAATCAGGGAAATACGAGCATCACAATGAGATACAATTTCATATCCAGGAGAAGTCCAATTAGGAAGTCCAATTAGAAGGTATTATTATACCCAAAGCTGCTGATGATGTGGATGGACAGAAGAGCTCTTAAGCATGCTAGAATGTATGTAAATTTATACAATTTCCACTTTGAAAAATAATGCCAATACTAACATGATCATGAAAAGTTGAACACGCATATACTCAATGACCTAGCAATTTAACTCCTAGCTATATACTTTAGATGCATATGCTCCAGAAAATATGTAATAAAATGTTTACACAACTAGTCAGAACAGCAGAAAACTAAACAAAACAAAAGCCAACCTAAATAACTATTGAGAGGAGAATCCTAATTTCTGATATTCATATAATGGAACATAATTCATCAGTGAAAAATGAATGAATTAAAAGCTACACACAACACAAAGTAAAATCCCCAAGGGCAGGAATCTGACCATGTCAAAAATTTTTCCTCTCTTACAATGATATGTACATTATGCAATATTTGATACATAGAAAACAATATCTGTAAATAAGGAAAATAAACTCATGAATCCATCAAAGGTCCAACATGCTTGGAAACAGTCTATAGGTCAAAGAGGAAGTCTCTAAAAAAGGAAGGGAAATTTAAAAATACATTGAATGAACGAAAATGAAAATACAATGTATCTACAGCAGTGGTGAGATTATGGCACTAAATGCTTACATTAGAAAAGTCTGCAGTGAATAATCCAAACTACCACTCCAAGGAATTAGAGAATAAACTCAAAGCAAGCAGAAGGAAGGAAATTAAAAGGAGCAGAAATCAATGAAATTAAAAACAGGAAAACAGTAAACTAATGAAACAAAAAGATGCTTCTTTGAAAATTGACAAAGACAGAAAAGACAAATCATGAATATAGGAATGAAACAGTCGATAATACTACAGACACTGAAATCATAAAAATGATAACAGGAGAATACTATGAACAACTCTACACATAAATTTGACAACTGATGAAATGGAACAATTTCTTGAAAATGACAACTTACGCAAGATGGGGGAATAATTGAAAAGCCTTGTAACTAACAAGAAAACTAAATCTGTAATTTTAAAATGCTTGAAAAAGAAATCTACAGGTTCAGATGGTTTCACTAGAGAATTCTATCAATTGTTTAAAATAGAATTAATACCAATTTTAAACAATCTCTTCCAGAAAATAGAAGATTAAGGGATAACTCCAAGTTCATTTTATGCACTATTACCCTAGCACCAAAACTAGACAGACAGTATAAAAAAAAAAAAACAGACCAATATTCCTCATGAATATAGATGCAAAAATCCTTAACAAAATATCAGCAAACAGAAGTTAGCAATATATAAAAATAATTATATACCATGACCAAATAGGGTTTATTCTGGGGTAAGGCAGACTTAATATTTGAAAATAAATCTATGTAACCCAGTATATTAATAGACTCAAGAAAAAAGAAGAAAAAAGAAGTGATACGATCCTCTCCATGCAAAAAAAAAAAAAAAAAAAAAAAAAAAAA